>NW_025367103.1:0-9648 GCF_016433145.1 Gracilinanus agilis | reverse complement strand
ATATATATATATAGTTAAACACTATTGAATCCCTAATAATTTCTCTTTACTATTCACTTTCTTATGCTTCTATTGAATATTCTATATGGATGTAGAATTTTCTATTCAGTTCTCTGATCTTTTAATTAGGAATGTTTTAACATTCTCAATTTAATTAAATATCCTTTTTTTCCCCTGATGTATTAAACTCATTTTTGCTGGGTAGGAAATTCTTGGTTGTAATCCTATCTCCACTGCATTTTGGAGTATTTACATTTTAGGAAACCTGACCCTTTAAGGTAGAAGTAGCTAAATCTGCTATCATCCTGGCTATTTTAACATGATATTTAAATGATTTATTTCTGGCTGTTTATGGTATTTTCTCTTAAATCTAGGAGCTCTTGAATTTGGCTATAACATTTATAGGATTTTTCATGTTGGAATCTATTTCTTGTGGTGATTTGTGGTTTCTAGTCTATTAGGGCAATTTTTCCTAATAATTTCTTCAAATACAATGCCCTGGTTCTTTTTTTTTTTAATCATTATGTTCAGTTAGTCCAGGGGTCGGCAACCTTTTTGGCCGTGAGAGCCATAAACACCACATTTTTTAAAATGTAATTTCATGAGAGCTGTACAGTGCTCACATTGCACTCTCCTGTAATAGTGCCTAAAAAAAATTGACTTTATGGCTCCTACAGAAAGAGCCATATCCGGCCTTCAAAAGAGCCAGATATGGCTAGAGAGCCATACATTGCCAAGCCCTGAGTTAGTCCAACAATTCTTAAATTATCTCTCCTTGATCTACTTTCTTATCTGTTGCTTTTCAAATGAGAAATTTCACATTTTCTTCTGTTTTTCATTCTTTTGATTTTGCTTAATTATTGCGTGATGTCTCATGGGCTTATCCATTTGCACAATTCTAATATTTAAAAAATTATTTTCTTCAGTTAATGTTTATACCTCCTCTTCCATTTGGCCAGTTATACATTTTAAATAGTTATTTTCTTTGGTGAGTTTTTATAACTCTTTCCCCATTTTGTGTTTTCTTTAGCAAAATGATGACTCTAATGATTTTCTTTTATCACTCTCGTTTCTTTTCTCAATTTTTCTTCCAACTCTCTTGTTTATTTTTAAATCTTTTTATACCTTTTCTAGTAGTTCTTTTTTTGGCCTGACTTCAATTCACATTTTTCATGGGGTTTCACTTGCAGTTCTTTTGACATTGTTGTCTTCTGGATTTTAGTCATAATCCAACCAGTCAGTATAACTTTAAATTGTTAAGTTCTCTTTTATTGTTATTTTTGCTCACTTTTTTTGTTATGTCACTTTTTATTGTATATTAAAGTTGGGCTCATTTGCTAGATTGGAGAAGTCACTGTCTGAAGTATTTTCTTTATTGATTTGGGACTTTGCTTCTTGCTTATAGGAGCCTATGGATCAGACCTTGATATTTTCTTGCACATTGTGGTAATCTCAATGTTTGCTTACATAGTTGGGGAACTTTATGTGTGCTTGTATCTACTAGATATGACTTGCCAATAGTTGTACTATGAGAATGCATAAAAGGTAAAACTCAAACATGTTTCTCATTATTTTGAGCTGAAGTCCCTTCCACTGTTGCATCTTTCTACTCGGTTTGGAATGTTGAAAATACTTAATAAATATTTATAATTTGAACTATTGATTGATTCAGACTTAGTATGTGCACATCTAAGACATCAGATTCATTTTGTGTACTATATTTCTAAAAAGGCATTGATGAATGGCTTGAAAAAGTTATGGCAAAGGGAAACAATTAAATGATTACAGTATAGTAAGAAATCATGAATTTCATTAATAAAGAAAAGAAAAAGAAGACATGTAAATTGATTCAAAATGAAGTGAAGAGAACAAGCTAAACAAGATATGCAACAACTACATTAGTGTTACATAACAGAATAACAAAAGCAACAGTAGCAAAATGAATGCTGTGAAATTATAATGACAAAGCTGGAACATGAAAAATATATGAGAGGCACTACCCTTCTTTCTTTAGAAGGAAGAAGGATTATGGTCATGGAACATTGTAGATAAAACCAGTCTTTGTTGCCCCATTGGTTAATTTCACTAAAGTTTACCTTTTTTATTTTTATTTGAAATGATTCCCCTCTGGAATTGGCAATGGAGATGAATACATGAGAAATTGCAGTTGATGTAAAAATCAGCAATATCAGTATATTGCTTAAAGGAGATTGACAAATTAGGGCATTTCCAGAAAAGAGGTAGAAAGGAGTCTAGCAACCATTTTATTAAAAATGAGGTGGAAATCTGTAGTTTGAAGAAGAAAAATTTTATAAAAGAATACATTATTTTTGCTTAAATGTTCAATAAACTCTCATGTGAGAAATAAATCAGATTTGTTCTGGTTCTCCTGGGTAAGATTTAGAAACAATGGGAAAAGATTCAGAGAGATAATTTTGAACTCAGTTTAAGGAAATATTCTCAAATAAGTCTTATTCCAAGAAATGGAATGACTTATTTTCAGAGGCAATGGCTTATTTCCTCATTAGAACAATCTGAGACAGTATATTTGATTTGCTTGGAGGAAAGCCAAAGAAATACTTCTTGGACCATCATGAACTTAGTATCTACTGATGCCTTTTTCAACATTAACATTCTACAATTATATGACTTTACTTATCCAATTCACGACTAAAAGAACAGAATATTTTACAAAGAACGCAATTCGAATGCTGAACTTTTTGTCCTGAGAAATTTTAAATATAAATTGAATCATGAGTTAATATATTCTGTTGAAGAAAACTGGATATGCTCTAGATACCCATGATATAGTTAGCATTCAGCATTGGTTAAATGTTCACTATTGTGAATTTCTAATTCACATCATTGGTCTGACATATTTGGTGTCAAATATAAAAGGAAATAGAATTAATGTATATCTGATATTGGAGAACTAAAATTATTCATAAATTAAATGGTTCAAGAGATCTTTTTTGTCACTGGGTTTATTTTAAACCTTGTATGACACCTGGATTGTTTTGCCATGATTGAAGTATTTCATATTCATTGTTATAATACTCATTGGAAACAAAGAATGAATTAATGGCCTAATAGGTGGGCATTTCAAAACTATGCACTTTTCTGAGTTGTATCTTGCAAAATCCAACTATTTCCAGAGTTTATCGATCTTCTATGCACTACCTAGTCCCCTTGAAAGCCTCTGACTATTCCAGCTCCAAATAAAATTCCTAATATCTAGTAAAGTTTGGTCTCTGTTCTGGAGGTGCTTCTCATATTTCCATGGATATAGCATGAGGTAAGTTCATAAAGGAGCAAGATATTTTAAAAGTATGTTTTAAGTTGGAAACATTTCAAAAGTATCTTCCCTCTCATGTGGAAGGAGATAAAGGTATAAAACCACATTGGTCCTATCAAAGTTTGAAGTGGGAATGTATATGTGCAAAATGAGGATTAATATATATGCATGTCTATGGATAGATATAGAAAAGAAGACATGGTCAACATAATTGTCCTTAGAGTAAAGAAGACTAATATTCCAATATCACCTCTAACTCATTTACTATGTGAGTCTTGGCAGTTAACTTAAACATTCTAGGACTTGGGTAATTCTTTAGGATTATAAATTGCAGAGAAAGTTACAACATGCATTAATTGATTTTCCTCAAAGAAGTTTCCCTTCACTAGTGAATTAATAGGTCTTCTATGAAAACAAAATATAGAAGGGCAGATAGGTCATTAGAACAACTGAAAATGTAGTTAGATTTTTTTCTACATATTATGAAGAGATCATGGATGAGGATGTACTAATAAGAAATATAAACAAAGGATCATGAATCAAGTAGTTTATTACTCAAAGATATGCAAGCATGTGGTTTCGTAATCTTATTGTTCATAGAAAGAAAACAATGTTAGGTGCATACAACAGAATTCATATGCCAACAGAGAGCTCAGATATTACATATATCTGTCCTTGTATCTGATGACTAACATACGAGAAATACATAGAAACTGAATGGGAACAAAACCTTAGGGAGAGTCAATCAGTGGTTGGTCTGGATCATGGCACTTTTTAATAAACATGAAAATACTGTCATTAACAAAGTTTAACTTTGCATTTTAGGATTAGGTGAAGTTTACTATGCTTATCAATTGCTCACTTTGCATTTCTAAATTTAAATACTATTAACCTAGCCATTTGGTGTCTACATATGAGCATACTAGTATATAGGTGAGTCAACCAATCATTAAAACTAGTAATTTTTGTAAGCTAGTGCCAAAATTTAGACCAATCTTCAAAAGACCTTCTTCAGATTTTTACACTGGAATTTTCTAAAAATGCATCTGCATATATTATAATATTATATATATGTGTGTGTATATGCATATCTTTTTACAAAATTTGTATATGTTTATATAGACATGTCAATATATACTTCACACTCACTTAACTAACCACTTGTCTAGTCTTCTCAGTTTTCTCTTTATAACATTTATAGCATTTCTTGAAACCATTCCATTCTTTCCATTCACAAGGTCTTGTGTGAACTTAGAGCAAATCTTCATTCCTTCCTACCTCATATTTCTTCTTACAACTAATCTTTTTCCTTATTCAGATCTTCTCTTCCTCATTATCATATATGTATCTATGCATACATGTATGCATATATCATATCATATCATATCATATCAGGCATCAAACACAAGTCCTTCACTTCCATGTTCACAAAATTACAGGGATTCCCTACTGCATCTTAAATAAATTACAACCTTACTGCTTTGCCTTAAAGCCCTTCATAAGCTCAATCTAATTTATCTGTACAGGTTGATGAAATATACTTCTCCCATCCATATGTTATATTTCACTCAAATTCACCTACAATCTATTTTCTGTGCATAAGGTTACCCATTCTGGCAATGTCTTTTCTCTTTTGCGTCACATCTTGGATTCCTTAGTGTCCCTCAAAGCTCAGCTCTCATGCTTGATAGCATCTAATAAAATTCTAATGAAAAGTTTATTAGTGTAAAGACAACTTGAATAAAAACCAGGTGTTGTATCTCCACACAACACAGGACAGTTTCACATAGTGATCTTGAGTTAAACCAGAATCTCAGAATCTCCTTATTTCACCTGATGTGATATAGAAAAGCAAATTGCTAAAGTATTGAGCTGCATCTATTGTGAAAATCTCTAGTCTGAACTAATTCCCCATAAGATAATTTAATTCCATACATTTAAAAGTACTGCTTTGCCCCATCTTAGCTTTGTTTCTACTGGAGCTAAAACTATTTGAAATATGAACTACCCTCCCATCCCCAACCTCTTGGTTTCTTCAGTAAGGTTATAATAGCTGAGCCTCCATCTTCTCCTCACCTCTGCCTCATAATTTCCAAAAAAATAATTTAAGGCAACTCAAATTTACCTTCTGTAGACTTCCCTTTATCCCCTTACTATGTCTTCCCTTTTGAGATTTCCTTCTGCCTACTCTGTACATATATCTTCTGTTTGTCTTATTTCCACTTATTCTTTCTTCCACCCCTATCTAAAAATGAGCTTATTGAGGGAAGAGTTTGTTTTTGTCTTGTTTAAAAATGGCTAGCGTGTCATAAAGCCTAACAGATCCAATGTACTTAATAAATGTTCATCAAAGAAATGACAGCTACTATATCATGATCATCAATGTAGTGGTGTTGCTTATGCTCATAAATTTAGATTCCCTTGGTTTTTATACCTTCTACAAGAAGCCTTTTCTGTATCTTCCAACCATGTTGAAATTTCTTTGTACACTTTTTGTATTTAATATATATGTGTATATATATATAAATATATAATATATATTTTGTATTTAATATATAGAAAACATATTTTCACTCAACATTTGCTATTCCCTCCACCCAGAATATAAGTAATCTTTTTATGACTGGGGAGTATTTATTATTGTCTTCATATGCTTAACATTTAGTACATCTTGTGGTACATGGATGAATCTTAATAAATGATTGTTCAATTAAGTTGAAGCGTAAACTTTAGGGATTACTTAAATTAGTTGTTTAATTAGGAAATGGTACATTACAGGGGTAATTCAGAGAAGTCTGAGCCTAGCACACTTTGCCAGTCACATTCACAAGTGAAAGAACAGAATTTAAATGAAAAAAAATAACAGATAGAATTTATGCATACAAATCTAGAGCTAGAGGAGAATTTAGAAGCTAGTCTCTAAAAATCTTCCACTGTAGGAAATTTTCACATACCTGGAGTACACAACCTTGTAAGTCATTGATAAGTTGGAGGACAGTCAGTTATCCTTGACCTGGTTTACTCTGTCTGCTAAGATGGTTTACCAGGGTGCAATCATTCTGTATGTTCCAGCTTTTTGGAGCCACAGGTGAGCACTTGGTGGCAAATGGACATAAAAGAAAGAAATTATTCTTGAAAAGGACTAGGCAAGCCCATATTTCAATGGTAATAGGCTTCTCTGAGTATGGCATACCTCATATGCCTCATAAACTTCAGGATATAGAACAAAAATAGTAACCTAGTAAATTGTTGGTATGTAATGTAATGAAATATTCTTCCTTGCCAACTAGACTCACCAAAGTTAAAAAATGTATCATTCACCATGTTAATGAAATTATAATTAAAGGTTAAGTATTAACTCCAGTTAATGGAAAATTATCTAATTCTGTCCCCAAAGTCCCATGACCTCTGTATAATAGCTTGTAATCTTTTTCTTAAGACAATTTAAAGCTGACTCAAAGACTATATAAACTGAAGCTAAAAGTTCCATACAGCCCTTTTAAGTCAATCATAAAAGAAAGGACTTGAGGACTGTGAAAGGACAGCAAAGGACATATCAAGACCAAAGCTACCTATATAAACATAGGTGCTATTTTTATAACATGAAGTTCTAAGGTAAAAAAAAAAACAACAAGAAATCATAAATGGAGTAGAAAATAAAATTTCACAATGAAATAGAATTTGAAAATGTACCATTAAAGAAGATGCATTTTTCATTCATTCAAAGTGTTAATAGTTAAATTGATTTTTCTTATTTTATTATAAAGTTTTCAATCAATGAACATTTTAATATACAAAGAAGAATAAGTGAGAGCCTTGTAAAAGGATCTATTTTACCTATCTTTCTAGGGACTGTGAAGGTTTCTCAAAAAGATGACTTTTATTCATTCATTTGAAGAACTTATAAAGTATTTTAAAAATTAAAAAAATCATTCATGAAATAAATTACAAATTCAAGCAAATAGATCATTTAATAGGCTATTTATTCTGTGCCTTTTATAGGTATAACAGTGTGTTGAACATTCTATATGATTTGAAATAAAATGTCATACCTCATTTTAGAAGCAGATACCACTACTTTCTAGAAGTATTCCTTGAATAACTTAACAGAAGAACAAGACAGGGATTTAAAAAATTGATGTAATGTTGAGAAGTTCACAAAAAGAGCAAATGGTCAATAAACTGTTTTTTTATTTAATAGCACCAGACTACTTCATTATATCAGAATTTCACTGTTACTAGAGTGAACTATAGAGAATAATATTGGAAATGAAAATGGATACAACTTTCTGATTGGTAAAGTATAAAATAATACACAATTTTATGTACAATAGAAAGAGTTAGGGACTGGAGAAAAATAGCCCTTTAAATGTTTATAACTGCAAGACATTACTTTACTTTCAGTGTAAAGTTGGGATCTGAGGATACTTTAAGTTTAAACAGTATAAAAACTCTTTATCTCACAATTGACTTAGGAATTAAAATTTAAAATTTTTTTTGTTTCAGATATTTCCATGGCTAATGAAATATACAATAGCTGTGAGAAATGTGATTTTAAAGTGTTTTTACATCTTATATATAATTTCAAATATTAAAAATACTTAACATGGAGATTTTTTCAATGAAAATTACCCATACGTTTTCTAAATTGAGAACTTAGTGAAAAAAATATACAATTGTATTTAATTAGTTTTGGCAGAATAACGACTATTTTAAATATCAGTGGTGAAAAAATAACTATAAATCAGGAAGAAAACATTGATTCTGGTAATAGGGTTACTAATTTTGGTTTTCTCTGAAGGAAACTTCAGTAGAAAAACATGAAAAAATATTTGATTTTTTATATTATAAGAGAATAGAATATATCAAAATTATATTCTGTAGAATATTGATGAAAACAAATAATGATAAACAGAATCAGGTGATAATCTTAAATTTACATATTAGAATTCTTGATCAAGTCCAAAATGAATGCCTTCCCAATAAATGTGCTCAAATCCAAATATACAATTTTAACAGGAATAACAATGTATCAATTTTTATAATTCTTCTAGTGATTTAATATTCTTTTGGTAATTTAATATCTGATAAATCCTAATTAGGATTGGATATCTTAAATGCTCTCAAAGGTAAAAAGACAGAAAGAAATTAACCTGATACTAAATTGTACTCTTCCTTTCACATTCAGAATGATAGAGGGAATTTGTCCTTAAACTATCAGTTTTCCAAAAAATCATTAATTACATAGAACTTTAACCCACCTTGGAAATGAGATACTGATATAAGAATAGAATGTATGAGATTCTTTGGAAATAATGAATGATGCCCATATAAATTAGATGAATTCTTTTCTGTCCTAGAAGAATTCAACAGAAAGCTTCCTTGAAGAGAAGAACTAGTTACGGGTTAAGATGGCGGCAGAGTAAGAAGCAGCTCTTAACTTCTCCTGACTGAAACACACAAAACTCCTCAAGGGAACATAAAAACAAGTCCAGACGAACGGAGGAACCCCACAACAGGGCACAGCGTGGAAGGTATGTGGAATCGAGGCATTTCCATGCTATAAAGGGGTGAAACAGCTCTCACTAAATCGCAGGCTGAGCAACCACCCCACCCCCATCCCCTCCACACACAACACTTACAGCGCCAAAGCCAGCTAAAAAGAAATAGAGCAAGTTTGGGGAACCCATTGAGTGATTGGCAGCTCCGGGGCCTGTTCCTGAGAGCAGCAAGATTTAGGACCCCAAAAAGCTAATGAACGCACTCAAAATCTGAGCGCGGGAGCAGGGCACCGAGAGCAGACGCAGGGCTCAGAGCACAGTAGCAGAGCACAGGCACGGGCAGAGGCTTGGGAGGAGGCAGACACAGTCACAAGCTAAAGCTCTGAAACCCTTAGTGGGGAACAAGTGCAGACGGGTATACGACTGTGGAAGCAGCTCCCTGAGACTTGTAAAGAAACCTCTGGCAGACGATCAAGCAAGGGGGTCCACCAGGGGGCTTGACCACAGACAGACCCTGAGCGCAAGGATAAACCTGAGAAGCTCCTGGCTAACCATGGCTACCCAGTCTCGGGAAGTTCAGAAGAGAAAGATTAACAACAAGAAAAAGAGGTCTTTAACACTCGACAACTTTTACACAGAGAAAATCCAGACAACCGAGCAAACAGAGGAGGAGAACAAACAAGCATCCGGACACTCCTCAAATAAGGAAAACTCCTCAAAAGCTATGGAAGAGTTCAAAACTGAGATTTTGAGGAAAATGGAAGAGATCTGGCAAGAAAATAACTGTTTAAAAGGTAGAATCTTGCAATTGGAAAGTGAGGCTCAGAAACCAAATGAACTGATAAGCAAATT
>NW_025367102.1:0-3645 GCF_016433145.1 Gracilinanus agilis | reverse complement strand
CTCCTTTCAAAACCCCAAGAAATTTAGGAAGGGGAAATGATGATTGGGAATAAGGGAGGTTAGGGAGATCCAAAGGAAAAGTTAAGTTAACAAATTTTAAGAGAAAAGCTGCAAAATATAGGCCAGGTTTTCAATCTAAAGAATAGCTCAGTTGACCCTTCTACTCTCATCGAGTCCCCAGTGTCAACTGTCTAACCTCAGGATTCTAAACTCTTTTCAACTGTCAGAAACTCTGCAGTTAGGCTCTGCAGGGCTAATATGCACCCTTTTGCACTACATTTTACCCATTTTCTCCTAAATTTGCAGCTTGCAACATTTAGTGGTTATTAAGGTTTAAGGGATTACTACTCTTATTCTAAGCTAAAATCTAACTAAGATCTTATCCCTAACTAAGTTTGCAAAATAAGAAAAAGGGTTGCTATCTCCTAAGCTATGCTAAGACTAGACTAAGCTAAACTAAGATGAGTTGTGGTAAAGGCATAGGAAAGGAATGGGGATTTCAGTTTTGCAAAAAAAAATTTTGAACAGAAAGGAAAAACAAAGTAAATGTAAATATTCACAAACATTCTTAAAACTAAGATTGGCTAACTAGAACAAAGTAATGAATTCTATCTATGTAAAAATCTAATTGTATGAACTAACAAGAAAATATTTACTAAGAAAAAAAAATTTTGCAATCTAAACTCCTAAATTCTAGTTCACTTTTTAAAGTTAGTATATGTATATGTTAGTACACTTATGCCTATGTTAGAAATGTTAGTGAGAATAAGTAAGACTATAATTATTTGTAAATCTGTTGGTCAAACCATAGACTTATGCTATGTACAATATTTATTAAAAAAGTTTAGAAAAATCTGTCCCTATTCTAACTTACCAAACTAAACTGTCCCTGTGTGTTAGTAAAATTTATTGCTAAGGGTTAGTAAGCAAAATGTATATATTTACATGAAGTGTCAGGTGATTTGAGTAGAAGGTGTCTGAACCAAAGTAAGAGAAAATTCTGTACTAAGGCAGACATACTCTTCTCTCTTATGTGTAAGTTTTAGTGTTTCACATGTAGATGTGAAGTTGGGAAAAAGTTTTATGTGTTGTCTAGTGTGACTTATCTGTGTAATGATGTGTTACATACTCCACCGGAATTCTTTTGCAATGTGCATGTACTGCTTGGATGGAATCTAGTGTTGTATGCAGTGAGAATTCTGTTGGGTGTAAGTAATTTCCTTCAAATACATGTGTCCAACACTGATCTGATGCTCCTCTTCACAGTGTGGATGTCTTTCTTACGACTGATGTATTCGGTCACGGATGTCTTTGTAGTTCTCAAGTTTGCTGTCCTTGTGAAGATTTACAATGTCAGCAACACCTCACTTGTATCATTTGATGTTATCCCGCGCTTGTCAATTTGCACTTGTGTCGTTTGATGTACCCGCGCTTGTCATCTTGCACTGGAACTGATGTTCTAGTGTGTTGACTTGTATCAGAAACAAAGTTCAAATGAATAATTTTTTTCTTTCCTTTTTCTTTTCCAGTTTAATAAAGATGATTATAGGTAACAAAAGAGTTCTTGATTAAGTCTTTGTGCTTATCATTTATTCGTCGTCATCAGTTTCTAGATTTGGGATTGATTGTAAATCAAATGTTGTCTCTTTCGTTGATTCCTTTTCCATTGTCATAAATGTTTACAGATGATTCTTCTTTGGGATTGGGATAATCATTTGGGTATAAAATTTGGTGTAATATCTGATTGTTTACTGGCTCTTGGTCTAATTCTGGTTCTGATTCATGCTCTGATTGTTGTTCTGATTGCTGCTCTGGTTCTATGGTCTCATGTATAGGTTGTGGACTTTCTGAGGACTTGTTTGACTGATCGGTTGGTGCTAGTTGATCTTTGTGCTGTATAGTATCTGGGTCTTGCAGTTGTTGCTGGGACATGTCTTTTGCTGGCTTGACATGGGTGACATGGAACCAAGAATCTTTTCCTTTAATTTTGATTGCAGGAGTAATTAGAATAATTTGGAATGGTCCAAGCCACTTGGGTTCTAACACAAGACTTCCTAGCGAAGTTTCTGGTGTAAACATAATCTCCAGGTTGGAAGCTGTATAGATTAAAATCAAAGGGTACTCTTTGATGTATCAAGCCTAATTTATGGAGTTGATTTAATTGTTGCTTGAGTAATTTAATATATTCATAGAGTTTGCATTCCATACCCAGGTGTGATAATTTGTGAATGCTTTGAGGTGATTTGCCATGGAATGGTGGATGTCCATACAGCATTTGAACGGGGAAACGTGTGTAATGCTGTTGGGTCAGCATCTTAGGTGGAATAGTGCCAAGGGTAATGCATCAGGCCATTTCATGTGAGATTCTGCACATAATTTAGCTACTAGAGTTTTCAAAGATTTATTCAGTTGTTCAATCTGCCCGCTTGACTGTGGTCTAAATATTGAGTGAAGATGTCGCTTGATTCTTAAGGTTTCATAAACTGTAGCTAAAATTTTATTCGTGAAATGGGACCCAGAATCTGATGCAATATGTAGTGGAATAGAGAATCTAGGTATCAGTTCTCTCAGTAAGATTTTCACAACAAAAGCTGAGGTGTTATGTTTTGCTGGAAAATCTTCTGGCCACTATCACTAAAGCATATCTATAACCTTGACTCCTTGGCATTGTGATGTAATCAATTTGTAAGTATTCAAATGGTATATAAACTAAAGGTTTTCCTCCCAGACTGTGGACTTTTGTGACTGTCTGGTTGTAATGCATACAAATTTTGCACCTCTGTGAAACTCTCATAGCAACTTCATATATGCCCCTTGCATTCCAATAACTATTTATAGAATCCGCCATGCCCAGACTTCCATAATGCCCTTTCTGGTGTAGTGCGTTCCAAAGCGTGAAATATAGGGATTTAGGTAACATAGGTTTTCCATTTGCTCCCAGCCAAACTCCATTAACAAGGTATGTACCGTGATGTTTCTTCCAATCCTTCACTTCCTTTGGGGAGTATGCATTTTTAAGATCATCTTCCTCCACCAAAGATAAGTTCAGAATTGTAAGTGGTCCATACTTTGCTGCGTATTTGGCTGTGATATCTCCACGTTTGTTCCCTAATTCCACTGGTCCTTGGATTTTCGTATGAGCTTTGCAATGGATGACTGACACTTGGGCTGGTAATTGGATTGCATCTAACAACTGATTAAATTCCCGTTCGCTATGTGTTTGCCATTGGATGTAATGAAGCCTCGATTTTTCCAGCATAATGATGCACAACTGAGAAAGCATAATTCTAATCGGTAAAAATGTTTCCTTAAGTGACAAACAGGGTTTATTGAGTTTTAGGGTTGATTGGAAGGGATGGAGGGATACAAGATAACTCTAACAGCTGCCTAGAGAAAGCTTCAGGTGGGGGAGGGAGACAGAAATGTGAGACTGAAAAAGGACCTGCCTTAACTCAGCTCCCAAGAGGTTTTCTGTAACCTGTAGGGTTAGGAAAGTTGGATACAGTGATTCAAGAGATAATTTGTAACAAGGATAAGCCCTATTTGAACACGGGGAAACTAAATCTACCAAGTTTGAAAGCTAACACCCAGATCCACCCTCCTTTCAAAACCCCAAGAAATTTAGGAAGGGGAAATGATGATTGG
>NW_025367101.1:0-1149 GCF_016433145.1 Gracilinanus agilis | reverse complement strand
GAGAGAGAGAGAGAGAGAGAGAGAGAGAGAGAAAAGCTAGGAAGAGCTAAAAGTCTTGTTTCAATGGAAATTTGTGAAGCAGATTAGAATGAAATAAGGCTACAAAGGTTGAATAATTTATAGTATAAAATTATTGTTCTAAGATTCAAAGGTCTGGAATTCCTAGATATAAGGGAAGACTTGTATAAACTGATGCAAAGTGACATCAAGTAAACAAGCATTTATTAACAACCTACCATGTGCAAGTCTTGATGGTCAGCACTAGGTGAAGAAAGTAGAATCTTGAGAACAATATACATGATCACTATAGAAATGTAAATGAAAATGATACTAAAAGATGGTTGATGTTAGAGTAATCACAGTGGCCAGTTTGGGTCCTAGAAAGAGTTAACAAAACAAATTGGCATTTTCTTTCTATACAGACAGTAACTTATGGGGAGGTCATGTTGCATAATTCCGTCAAAAATGGCTCCTTTGGGGGCAGCTGGGTAGCTCAGTGGATTGAGAGCCAGGCCTAGAGACAGGAGGTCCTAGGTTCAAATCCAACCTCAGACTTCCTGGCTGTGTGACCCTGGACAAGTCACTTGACCCCCATTGCCCACCCTTACCACTCTTCCACCTATGAGCCAATACATAGAAGTTAAGGGTTAAAAAAAATTTTTTAAATGGCTCCTTTGTAGGCTGACTTTGACTAATTGCTTTATTACTTGGAGGTTACACATTACGAAATAAATACTGTGCCCAAAGCAAAAGACTCCAGTAACAATTTTTAAAAAGAAGTAAAGTTACAAAGGTCTCTAGAATATACATTTCTAAGGTAGGTCATAACAGGTTTGAGGAGGAGTTAGGTGTCAAGCTACATAGTTGAATTTTTATTCTATTTTTCCTGTTGGCACTAACTGGACTTGCACCAAACCTCAGCCTCACACTGGGGAAGAAGCCACTGAGACAGAAACCATTGCTGAATTGGAGAATCTCATTCTTTAGTCCAACTGAAAAAATCATTCAGTTGAGAATAAGAAAATGAGAGGAAAACTTGGGCAAAATCAGAATGAATTAGTCCTAGCAAAGGATGTTAAGAACGATAAAAGATCTTGGAGAGAGAGAGAGAGAGAGAGAGAGAGAGAGAGAGAGAGAGAGAGAGAGAGA
>NW_025367100.1:0-1099 GCF_016433145.1 Gracilinanus agilis | reverse complement strand
TCATATGTGTTTCTTGTAGACAACATATGGTGGGATTTTGGTTTCTAATCCACTCTGCTATTTGCTTCCGTTTTATGAGCGAGTTCATCCCATTCACATTCAGAGTTATAATCATCAGTTGTGCATTTGCTGACATTTTCAAATCCTCCCCCATTCCTACCCCTTCTCCTTAAACGATTTCCTTTAAAATCAGTGGTTTGCTATTATGACCCTATCCCTTATCCCCTCCCTTGATTAACTTCCCTTTCTACCCCCTCACTTATTTTTCCCCCCTCTTTTTGTTTTTAAAGGCCTTATGAATTCCCTCCCTCTTCTCCCCTCCCTTTTTTTGACCTCCCCTCTCCCCTGCTCCCCTTGATTTATCCCTTCTAACTTTCTCAGAAGGGTTAGATAAGAGCTTTATGTCCCAATGGATAGTATAGCTACTCTTCCCTCTCTGGGTTGATTACACTGAGAGTAAGGTTTGATTATTACCTCTTTATGCCCTCTTCCTCTCCTTCTTATAATAGTATTTGTCCCCTCTCCCTCCCATGCCCTCTTTGAGTGTAATAGAATATTCTATTTTTTCTTATTCACTCAAGTTTCTCTTGGTGTCCCCTGCTATTCACCCCCTCTTTACCATCCCCCATGTCATCTTAGATTATTTAGTGTTCCACCCTCACCCTGTGAATTATTCTTCTTATTACTATAATTGTGAATACTATAATAGTGAATAGAGTTCACTACAGAGAATTATACATAACATTTCTCTACATAGGAATACAGATAATTAGATCTCACTGAGGCCCTTAAAAAGGCAAATTTAAAAATTATAAGTTTTCTTTCTTTCCCCTCTGTATCTTATTTACCTTTTCATGTTTCTCTCCATTTTTGTGGTTGGATATCAAACTTTCCATTTAGCCCTGGTCTTTTCTGTGCAAATACCTGGAATTCTTCAATTTTGTTGAATGCCCATACTTTCCCCTGGAAATATAATCAATTTTGATGGGTAGTTGATCCATGGTTGCAGGCCCAGCTCTCTTGCCTTTCTGAAATCGTATTCCAAGCCTTGCGATCTTTTAGCGTGGAGGCTGCCAGATCCTCTGTGATCCTGATTGGT
>NW_025367099.1:0-1309 GCF_016433145.1 Gracilinanus agilis | reverse complement strand
TCTTTCATTGCTTTTGTTGGTCTATAAAGCCAATGATAGGGCTGTTGCATCAAAGGGTAGGAACAATTTGGTGCTTTTCTTGCTTAATTTACAATTGTTTTCCAGAACTAAAAGACCAACTTAAGTTCCACCAGGAGTGGATTAGTGTGTCTGCTTTTACATAGTTCCTCCAATATTTTTCTTTTACCAATCTTGCTAATTTTAAGTGAGCAAACTTGACAACTAATAGTTTTTGTTTAAGTTTTGACTTTTGTCTTCATTACTTTTGAAACCTTTTCATATTATTGTTGCTAGTGTGCATTTGTGTTTTGAAAACTGTTCATTTCAGGGGCCAGCTAGCTGGCACAATGGATACAGTACCAGGCCTGGAGTTAGGAGAATCTAGGTTCAAATCTGGCCTCAGCTAGCTTCCTAGCTCTATGACCCTGGGCAAGTCACTTAAGCCCAATTGCCTAGCCCTTGCCACTCTTGTGTCTTAGAATTGTTACTAAGAGAAAGTATGGGTTTCAAAAACAAAAACTGTTCATTTCTTTGACTCTCTATTGGGAAATGGGTCAGTCTCCTAGGTTTGTGTCCGTTTCCTCTAGCTTCCTCTTTGGAAAAGTTCAATGTAAAGTATTTTTTATATTTTTATCATTTCTTCTTGTTTTGGAGAAATTGATTTTGTTCACGCAAAAACCTTGAGAGAACACTAGATTTTGAATCCGAGGACCTCGTCTAAATCATGCCTTTGACTTCTGCCTCTGTGTGCTTGGACGAGCCATTTAAACCTCTCTGGCCTCAAGTTTTTCACTTGTAAAATGAGAAGGTTGGATTAAATGATTCCCATGGTGTCTTCTAGCTCTAAGTCTCTTATACTACCATCTCATTTTAGGTACTCAAAATTGTATATTTTACCTCTTATGATTCTTCCATCACGTGGCTGTTGAGGAATTCTGCTATCCATAGTTGTGGATGATATAGCCTTCCATTTTTCTCCAATTTTTTTTTGGTAATGTGAATTTTAATATTTTGATTGCTGATCTGTTTGGGATTTTTGTGGTTCATGGTATTAGATGCTAGTTTAAACGTATTTTCTGCCAAGCTGCTTTCCAGTTTTCCCAGCATTTCTTATTAGATCAAGGATTTTGTTTGTCCAGTGACTTCAGTTGTGTCCAACTCTCATTTGGGACTTTCTTGGTGAGAATACTGGAATGGTTTTCCATTTCCTTCTTTAGCTCATTTTACAGATGAGGAAGCTGAGGCCAATAGAGTACACTGATTTGCCCAGGATCACACAGCTAGGAAATATCTGAGACAGAATTCAAAC
>NW_025367098.1:0-1168 GCF_016433145.1 Gracilinanus agilis | reverse complement strand
AGGTAAAGTTACTATTTTCAATATAGCTTCAGATTAAAAATAAGGATGATAACCGTTACCAGTTTCTGATGAACCATGTGGGAATAAATGCTATTGCCAAAATAATTTATAAAGAATCTATGAGGTATATGAAGAACTGGGAAGAAAAGTAAAAGCGATAAAGGTAAAGTTACTATTTTCAATATAGCTTCAGATTAAAAATAAGGATACTGGAAGAGAAAGCAAGGTATTTGAAGTGGGTTGCTGGCTTAGAAGATGATGTCAGAGAATAGAATTCAGTGTTCTGGAATATAGCACAAGATACATAGATAATGGGTTTGGAGCCCAGAGTAGAATATATTTTAAAATTGTTAGGAAGAATATGTTATCCCATTAATCTGCTAATCTGATTAAAAGTGCTTTAGGAACAGATGCAAGTACACAGATATAACAGATAAACTAGATACAATAAATAAAAAGGATAGCAATAGAAGATGGATAATTCAAATGAGCAATGGCTTTCCTGTTGAATGGTATGGAATGCCATAGGGCAGGTAAAACTCATGGGTTCAGATGTGTAAGAATTAAAATTTAGTTATTATAGTTATATCTTTAAAATATGTGGCCGCCAGGAATCAACAATTCAGGTTGATTCCGTAATTAAATCAGACCCAAGTCAGCATCGGGTTGAGGAGTTTATTTACAATCAGGAAAGTGAGTAGGGATAAAGAGAAGAGGGAGGTAGAAGACTAAATAAATGAAGCTGTAAGCCGCAAGGCCCAACAGCCGGATAGGCAGAGTTTAGAATTGGCCCAGCTAGGCCAAGGAAGCCAGCCTAACTTACCCACGTGACAATACAGAGTGTAATCTGTCTGTGGTCTCAGGAGATGCTTCTTCTTCCAGTTCCAGACGCCAACTCACTCTACAGGAAGTTCACTAACTTACTTAAAGAGAGTGTGTCTTTCATCACTTCCTGTGGTCCACCTCTAATTCAAATGGACAAATGGCAGTTTCTACATTGATTTGGACTGCCCAAAGGGCAGTCCCTTATTCTTGATTTGTTACTTATTGTCACGTGTGGGTAACTCGTCTCCCCTCCCCACTAAGGGAGGTGGGAGTGACATCATTAGCACGCCTAGGTCGAGTAGATTTTTGACTATTAATAGGATCTGGCTATTCTATTTACACA
>NW_025367097.1:0-1793 GCF_016433145.1 Gracilinanus agilis | reverse complement strand
CCCACCCCCCATGTCATCTTAGACCATTTAGTATCCTGTCCTCTCCCTATGAATTATTCTTCTGGTTGCTATAATAGTGAATATTATAATAGTGTATAGAGTTCACTACAGAGAATTATACATAGCATTTCTCAACCTAGTAATACAGATAATTAGATCTTCTTTATGCCCTTAAAGAGTCAAGCTTAAAAGACTATGAGTTTTCTTTCTTTTCCCTCTGTTTCTTATTTACCTTTTCATCTTTCTCTTGATATCTGTGGTTGAGTGTCAAACTTTCCAATTAGTCCCGGTCTCTTTTGTGCAAAAACTTGGAATTCTTCAGTTTTGTTGAATGCCCATACTTTCCCCTGAAAGTATATGGTTAGTTTCGCTGGGTAGTTGATTCGTTGCTGAAGGCCCAGCTCTCTTGCCTTTCTGAATATTGTATTCCAAGCCTTGCGTTCTGTTAGTGTTGAGGCTGCCAGATCCTGTGTGATCCTTATTGGTGCTCCTTGATATTTGAATTGTCTCTTTCTGGCTTCTTGTAAGATTTTTTCTTTGACTCGAAAGCTCTTCAATTTCGCTATTATATTTCTGGGTGTTGGCTTTTCTGGGTCCAGTGTAGAGGGTGTTCTATGGATCCTTTCAATGTCTATATTGCCCTCTTGTTGTAGAACTTCAGGGCAATTTTGCTGAATAATTTCTTTGAGTATGGAGTCTAAGTTTTTATTAATTTCTGCCTTTTCTGGAATAACAATGATTCTCAAGTTATCTCTTCTAGACCGGTTTTCTTGGTCTGTCACTCTCTCCTTGAGATATTTCATGTTTCCTTCTATTTTATCAGTCTTTTGACTTTGTTTTATTTGTTCTTGTTGTCTTGAGAGATCATTGGTTTCTAAATGTTCGATTCTAGCCTTTAAGGACTGGTTTTCGGCTCTAATGTTTTGGTTTTCCTTTTCAATCTGGACATTTTTGGTCTTCAGTTGTCTTGTCTCACTTTCCAATTGCGAAATTCTGCCTTTTAAACTGTTATTTTCTTGCCAGATTTCTTCCATCTTCCTCAGCATTTCATTTTTAAACTCTTCCATAACTTGTGACCAGCTTTCATTTTTTTGGGGAGGTTTGGATTTTTGTTTTCCCTCCTCTGTTGTCTGGATTTTCTCTGTGTAGAAGTTGTCAAGTGTTCCAGAGTTTCTCTTGATGGTCTTTTTCTTCTGGACTTCCTTATTGCTGGCCATTGTTAGCCCCGCCCCCTTTTCCACTTTGTCTTTGCACTCAGGGTCTGCCTGGGCCTTGCAAGCTTGGGGGTGGGGGGCCCGGTCTCCTTGTCCTTGGGGTCAGGCCTCCTGGTAGTTCCTGGTCTGCCCTTCTGCCCGAGGTTCCTTCAGCAGTCTTTGGGGCTGCTTCCACTGCTGCGCTGGGTCTGCACAGGGTCCTCACTGGAGGTCCAAGCCTGGGCTGGAGATCTTTATTCAAGCCTAGGGCACTGCCTTTGCCTGCGCTAATGCTCTTAGGGCTTGTTTTCACCCCCACAGAAGGTAGTGAAAGTCCATGGGCTGGAGATCTTTATTCGCCCCTGAGGCGATGCCTTCAGTGCTTGGGAAAGGCTGTGTTTTAGGGGCCTTTGTCCTGGCCGGAGGCGGTGCCTTCACCCACGTGGGCGCTCAGGGAAAGTCCCAGCCACCTGGGGTCCCTCGTCTTGCAGCGCACAGGTACGGGCTCAGGGGCTGCCAGTGATTATCTGGTTGCCCCAGTCCTGTTTACGGGCTTGTGTGGTGTGGGGGGTGGGGGAGGGGCTTCTTCCTCTCGTGTTT
>NW_025367096.1:0-3298 GCF_016433145.1 Gracilinanus agilis | reverse complement strand
TTGATTGTTTCTATGATTCCTTCTTTGACAAATTGGTTTTGAAGAATCATATTATTTAATTTCCAATTAGTTTTTGATTTTCCTGTCCAAGTGCCCTTACTAATTATTATTTTTATTGCATTATGATCTGAGAAGGTTACATTTATTATAGCTGCTCTTTTGCATTTGTTTGCTATGATTCTATGCCCTATAACATGGTCAATCTTTGTGAATGTGCCATGTGCAGCTGAAAAGAAGGTGTATTCCTTTTTGTCCCTATTTATTTTCCTTCACATATCAATTAGACCTAATTTTTCTAGGACTTCATTCACCTCTCTTACCTCTTTCTTATTTATTCTTTGGTTTGATTTATCTAGATCTGACAGAGGAATATTTAGATCTCCCACTAGTATGGTTTTACTATCTATTTCCTTCTTGAGCTCTGCCAGTTTCTCCTTTATGAATTTGGGTGCTATGCCACTTGGTGCATACGTATTGAGCAGTGTTATTTCCTCATTGTTTATACTGCCTTTAATCAGGATGTAATGACCTTCCCTGTCTTTTTTAATCATATCTGTTTTTACTTTGGCTTTGTCAGAAATCATAATAGCCACTCCTGCCTTCTTTTTCTCATTTGAAGCCCAAAAGATTTTGCTCAAACCCGGAACCTTAAACTTGTGTATGTCCACCCGCCTCATATGTGTTTCTTATAGACAACATATGGTGGGATTTTGGTTTCTAATCCACTCTGCAATTTGCTTCCGTTTTATGAGCGAGTTCATCTCATTCACATTCAGAGTTATAATCATCAGTTGTGCATTTGCTGACATTTTCGAATCCTCCCCTCTTCCTACCCCCTTTTTCCTTATATTTTTTCCTTTTAAATCAGTGGTTTGCTATTGAGCCACTATCCCTTATCCCCTCCCTTGATTAACTTCCCTTTCTACCCCCTCCCTTATTTTCCCCCCTCTTTTTGTTTTTAAAGGCCTTATGAATTCCCTCTCTCTTCTCCCCTCCCTTTTTTTGACCTCCCCACTCCCCTGCTCCCCTTGGTTTATCCCTTCTGACTTTCTCAGAAGGGTTAGATAAGAGTTTTATGTCCCAATGGATAGTATAGCTACTTTTCCCTCTCCGGGTTGATTACACTAAGAGTAAGGTTTGATTATTACCTCTTAATGCTCTCTTCCTCTCCTTCTTATAATAGTATTTGTCCCCTCTCCCTCCCATGCCCTCTTTGTGTGTAATAGAATATCCTATTTTCTTATTCACTCAAGTTTCTCTTGGTGTCCCCTGCTATTCACCCCCTCTTTCCCATCCCCCATGTCATCTTAGATTATTTAGTGTTCCACCCTCACCCTGTGAATTATTCTTCTGATTACTATAATAGTGAATATTATAATAGTGAATAGAGTTCACTACAGAGAATTATACATAACATTTCTCTACATAGGAATATAGATAATTAGATCTCACTGAGGCCCTTAAAAAGGCAAATTTAAAAATTATAAGTTTTCTTTCTTTTCCCTCTGTATCTTATTTACCTTTTCAGGTTTCTCTCGATTTTTGTGGTTGGATATCAAACTTTCCATTTAGCCCTGGTCTTTTCTGTGCAAATACCTGGAATTCTTCAATTTTGTTGAATGCCCATACTTTCCCCTGGAAATATATAGTCAGTTTTGATGGGTAGTTGATCCTTGGTTGCAGGCCCAGCTCTCTTGCCTTTCTGAATATCGTATTCCAAGCCTTACGGTCTTTTAGCGTGGAGGCTGCCAGATCCTGTGTGATCCTGATTGGTGCTCCTTGATATTTGAATTGTTTCTTTCTGGCTTCTTGTAAGATTTTTTCTTTTGCTTGGAAACTCTTGAGTTTTGCAATTATATTTCTGGTTGTTTTCTTTTCTTGATCAAATGTCACAGGTGTTCTATGGATCCTTTCAATGTCTATATTGCCCTCTTGTTGAAGGACTTCAGGGCAATTTTGCTGAATTATTTCTGTTAATATGGAGTCCAGGTTTCTATTAATTTCTGGTTTTTCTGGAAGACCAATTATTCTCAAATTGTCTCTTCTAGACCGGTTTTCTTGGTCTGTCACTCTCTCATTGAGATATTTCATGTTTCCTTCTATTTTTTCAGTCTTTTTACTTTGTTTTATTTGTTCTTGTTGTCTTGAGAGATCATTAGCTTCTAATTGCTCAATTCTAGCCTTTAGGGATTGGTTTTCGGCTATAATCTTTCGGTTTTCGGCTATGATCTTTTGATTTTCGGCTATAATCTTCTGGTTTTAGGCCATAATCTTCTGGTTTTCGGCTATGATCTTCTGGTTTTCGGCCATAATCTTCTGGTTTTCAGCCATAATCTTCTGGTATTCCTTTTCAATCTGGTCATTTCTGGTGTTCAATTTGCTTATCAGTTCATTTGGTTTCTGAGCCTCACTTTCCAATTGCAAGATTCTACCTTTTAAACAGTTATTTTCTTGCCAGATCTCTTCCATTTTCCTCAAAATCTCAGTTTTGAACTCTTCCATAGCTTGTGAGGAGTTTTCCTTCTTTGAGGAGGGTCCGGATGCTTGTTTGTTCTCCTCCTCTGTTTGCTCGGTTGTCTGGATTTTCTCTGTGTAAAAGTTGTCGAGTGTTAAAGACTTCTTTTTCTTGTTGTTAATCTTTCTCTTCTGAACTTCCTGAGACTGGGTAGCCATCGTTAGCCCAGCAGCTTCTCAGGTTTATCCTCGCGCTCAGGGTCTGTCTGTGGTCAAGCCCCCTGGTGGACCCCCTTGTTTGATCCTCTGCTGGAGGTTTCTTTACAAGTCTCAGGGCACTGCTTCCACAGTCATATACCCATCTGCACTGGTTCCCCACTCAGGGTTTCAGAGCTTTAGCTTGTGGCTGTGTCTGCCTCCACCCAGGCCTCCGCCCATGCCTGCGCTCTGAGCCCACGCTCTGCGCCCTGAGTCTGCTCTTGGCGTCCTGCTCCCACGCTTAAATTTTGTGTGTGTTCGTTAGCTTTTTGGGGTCCTAAATCTTGCTGCTCTCAGGAACAGGCCCCAGAGCTGCCAATGACTCGATGGGTGCCCCAAACTTGCTCTATTTCTTTTTAGCTGGCTTCGGCCTCTCATATAGATTTTACATGTACAAGCATGTAGAACAATTTTCAATATTAAAAGAATCACTCATCTAATTTTCTATCACTTGCCTGTTGCTTTGATAAGTGTACACAGGAAACTCCAAAACCTTTCCTTTCCCCTTTTGGGACAAAACTGCAGTTACTTGAGTTATCTGGTAGAAGAAAAAAATCATGGCACTTAGGGCATTCCCTGCCACTGG
>NW_025367095.1:0-5852 GCF_016433145.1 Gracilinanus agilis | reverse complement strand
AGAGAGAGAGAGAGAGAGAGAGAGAGAGAGAGAGAGAGAGAGAGAGAAAGGAAGGGATTAGGCAGGAAGGGAGAAGGGGGGCAGAAAGCAAGAGAAAAGGAAGTTGGAGAAGAGGGGAAAACAAATAGACAAATAGGCAGGTAGACAGAGAGATGGACCAAAAGACGGACCAACAGAGGGACAGACAGATAGAGAGACAAATGAACAAATAGATATGAATATAGATGTGCAGAGAAGCACACATTGGGAGGGTGTAGACATAGTATAGCAAGTAAAATCTGGAATCTGAAAGGCCTGGGTCTGGAGCCCATCTCCGAAGCTGCCTGATTATGAGCCTGGACAAGTTCCTTCTTTCTTCTGAGGGGCCTCGGTTTTTCTGAACTGTAAAATGAAGGGGTTGGATCTGGGGACCTCTGCGGTACCTCCCAGCTCCTCCTCTAGGTTCTTATGAATCCCTCTGAGTGGCTTTGAGTCATCATAGCATCATCACCTGTGTGCCATCTCTCTAATATTCCCCATCCACCCTCTGACCCTGACCCTATCCTGAAGCAGACCCTCCCTGCCTCGTGTCTGGACAATGGCAATAGCTACCGGGGATGGGGGTAAATCTGCCTGCCTCAAGTCTCTGCCCAACTCAGTCTATCCTCCTCCATTCAGCCACTGATTTTCCTAAAACTCAGGTTTGATCCAGTCACTCCCCTCCTCCGTAAACTCCAGTGGCTCCCACCTCCTCCAGGATCACATGCTAAACGCTCTGTTTGACCTTCACAGTCCTTCCCAGGCTCCTCACACCTTAGTCCCTGCTGTGTATGCTTTGGCTTAGTGGTCCTGGCCTTCTGATCGTTCCATGAACAAAACCCTCCCTGTGTGGGCATTCTCTCTGGCTCTCTCGCATGCTTGGGAGGCTCTCTGTGCCAGGGTTCTGCCTCCAGAGCTCTCTGGCTCCCTTTAAGTCCCAGCTGCAGTCTCTGCTCTTCCTAAAAGTTCCCGCCGACTCCTCTTAATTCTGGTGCCTGCTCTCGCCAAGTCCTTCGCGAGCACTGGGCGTACCAGGATGAAAGGGAACAAGTCCTGCCCTCGAGGAGCTCCCGGGCTACGGCTGGATGGTCGCCGTCCTCACGACGTCAGGGTGGCTGGGCGGCGTGTCCAACTGTGGCTAATCACACCAATGGGGAAAGCTGGACCCCGATAAGTAGATACAGTGAGAGAGCCCCAACCGTGCCTGCTGGGCACGCCTCGTGCCTTCCTCAGACTGACTGCAGGCGTGTAGGCACGCCCCACGGGGGAAGGATTCCCCTAAAGCCGGTCCTGATCAAATGAACATTAGCCTCCCCCTTGAGGGACGACACTCAAAACGAATGCAGGAACGTGAAGCTGAACTCCTTCAACAGCCTCCGTTGTCGATGGATGATTTTCCTTCCAAGGATCTTTAGATACAGGCGGGCCCAGTGAATGCTCCCAGCCAGGCAAATGGCGAGAGGCTGGAGCCTTCGCTTCCACTCAGGTAGCCTTTGGGCCAAACATGAATTTATGTGGCTGTCTTTGACACCGACAAAGGCCTAGCCTGCACACTGGGAAAGAACAAAAGATTTCTCTCCTCCATTCCACTTGCTTGGAAGTATATAACAGACCCCCGTGGCCTGATGGGAGACTCTCTTGTCCACAATCAGGTTTTGAATTATTTCAATAAGAGCTTAAAAAAAAAAAATATCAAAGCACTCTTCTCCCGCCACACACGCGTGAAAAGGTGTCCGAGGGCTGACCGAAGCCAGAGCTTCCAGAACCTGCGCCGGACACGTCACCGGCCAAGCTTTCGCTCTCTTGAGGAAGAGACTTGCTCAGCCAGTACCACGAGACACAACCTCGTCCGAGAAGAGAATTGCGGTCCCGTTCCCTGGGCAGAAGCTCTGTGCAGCGCGGTGAATGGCGTGTCACGTTTTGGCCTTCATTTGGAACTTCCTTCCTTTGGCATAGAGGACCTCTTTGGAGCTCGGCGTATTTTTAGTTTGCTTCCGAACCCTGTAAATGTTTCCTCGTGTATCCGAGCGAGGCCTGCTGGAGGATAAATCACGAATTCCTGGTCCCTCTCTATAAATACCCACTTTTCCTTAATGCTCATGGGAGCTAGCCACGCAGATTTATTACCTCCCTCCAGGCAAATTTGCTCTGAAATTACAATTCTGTAATGGGAGATGGCTCCAGAAGGGAAAAAAAGGCAGCGGGTAAAATATTATATGTGTACTTGGGCATGTAGTTAGGCTTGTTAATATCAATTAATTCTGTTCACAGAGGAGGACTTGTTTTAAAACAACTTCATTTTTCTTCCGCCCATATGTAATTATGTGGCTGTAACTAATAGTCGGGGAGATGTAATCTACCATCGGAATAACTGGCACGATTCTTCAAAGTATTTTGTGGGCTCCTCTGCTTTCCTTGTCTCAAGATGGTGGCTGCTTATTCCAGATGATTAAATACCCAGCTCGAGTCTTTTAGCCAGAGAGGGAGCCTCCTTCCCTCCTTCCCCAGCGGGTCCTCCCTCTCCCGGCTCCCCGAGACGGTCATGCCTCTCAAAGATATCATTCGAGTTTGTCATTCCCCGTTGCTTTTATGCCCCCCACTCCCGCCCCTAACTCGAGGAAGATAATATTTCTCTCCCCCTCTTTTCCTCCTTTTCTAACGTGTGTTATCACCTCTATTCTTCCCTTTTATCTTTGTGTAAACCCCCGGCTCTATCTCATTTACCATTTTGTTTGGGTGACGTCCCCATCAATCACCCCGGCCTGGTCCATGCACGATGGGGAATATGAAAATTTTCCATAAAAATGTGATTACATTGCAGAGCGATCCCGAGGAGGAGAGGGCTCGCGTTGGACCAAGTTTTCACAAAGGAGGAATCCAGGCAAAGTCGACATTTTGTCTCGGGCTCTTTCTCCAGGCTGGCTCCTTTGAAATTTAGTATTTAGAGCATGGCAGCCTCCAGAAGACCCGTCAGCGGGATATATGGGTACCACTTGCCGGCTACCTATTATCCTGGTCATTCCTAGGGAGACAGCGGGGCTCTCTGCTCCAGTGAATCCCCTCACAGATAAACTCGCTGCCTTTCAAAAGTAAATCTTCCCCTTCTATTAGCCCTTCCGAGCTCCCAGCATGTACCGCCAAGAACCAAGAATGTGTGGCTCAAGTCATCGGGGCCAGGAAACTCATCTCTTTAGTGTGCAAAGCAGTTACTTACACGTGCAGCGGAGGGATGGGAGACGGGTCGTAATGGTAACGTCCCTCGTGATGTCTCGCATCGATCGGGACCGGAGGGTGGAATGCTGGGAAAAGATGAGGAGGATCTGAAAAAGAAACAAGGTTTCAAGACTGTTTAAAAGGATTCCATCTGGCAAACATCCACCCCATCTACCCCAACTCTCATACACACACACACACACACACACACACACACACACACACACGCACACACACACACACACACACACACAACTCCTTTTCCTTCCGAATCTGTGAAACTTAATTCCACCGAAAAGATGTCATTGTTGGGCTTTGTGCTCTGTCGTTTTGTCCCAAAACTTTGAAGAAACTCCTTAGAGGTGAGAGCAAATATGGAAAATCCTGATGGAAGAAGGGCTGAGCCCGGCTCGGGATCGACAAAGAAAGAGAGCCAGAATGAAGACAAAGGAAACCACCCTCCGGGAAAGATGCCCAGGAGATGTGTGGCTTTACGACCTCCAAGTGCAAGGAGACTTAGGGGTACAACCTGATCCTTCCTTTTACCTACCGAGGGGCTGGCGGGGAATGGTGGGAAGGGAGGGGAAAGGCACTCGCCCCAAATACAAAAGGAAGGCACCCAGATCTTTGAATTCATTCGTCTGAGAAAAATCCAAAGGCTAACTCCATTTTTATGACCTGATGTCAAACAAGATGAGCAACATGTTCTCATATTTTTCCACTTAAGAGTCCTCTGATGGATCTAAGATCACTTCCCTGGATCGGATTACAACCTGCTCGTGCTTCTCTGGGCCTTCCCAAAATCCTGCAGAGAAGATCCAGCCGCCAAGAGTCTTTCCCTTATAATAGACCCCATCATAGACGCCAGGACATAGACTCGTGCTGCCTACCATACCTCAGCCCTTCTCATGGAAAGACTGACCCACCTCTGCTTCTGGACACACGTGTCCCAACGACGGCTTTTCTCGATACAAACTTCCAATGTTCTCCCCCAAACTCCTTGCTGAAAGCCTTTTGGGGAGCAACTCTTTCAAGAGTTCCCTATGGTATAGGGGGCAGCTGGGTAGCTCAGTGGATTGAGAGTCAGGCCTAGAGACGGGAGGTCCTAGGTTCAAACCCGGCCTCAGCCACTTCCCAGCTGTGTGACCCTGGGCAAGTCACTTGACCCCCATTGCCCACCCTGACCACTCTTCCACCTAGGAGCCAATACACAGAAGTTAAGGGTTTTAAAAAAAAAAGTTCCCTATGGCCAATGGATCAAAATATGATGAACCCCAATTAAGTTGGGGTCCGAAGCCTCATGAACAGTTATTCTCCAGCCTTGACCCTGAATGGTTCTGAGGATTTCCTTCCTCACAGCCAAGCCATTCTCCCAGGAAAGAGGCTCCCCATCCCCCAGGGTAAGAACCACAGGCCCTCAGGCAAGAATGGAAAGGCCTAAAGGCGATTCCCCAAGAGGAGTCTCATCTCCAGAGCCCAGCACTTTGAAGGAAGCCAATACTCATCTCATTAATCCATCCTCAGGTTTTTAAGAAGACAAGCATAGCCCATAATCAGATTTCATACAGAAATTCAAACCATGACAAGTAAATGGAATCTTCAGGGAGAAACAGCATTAAGAACCTGAGCGTTAGAAACAGAAGACACAGGTTCGAATTCTAGTTCTGGACTTGGTAGAACGGGACAGCTTTCTGGTCATGTGTGGCCTCGAGTAAATCGCCTGATCTTCTAGCCCTCTTTAGTGAAATGAAGAAGGAGGCATCAGTGGCTCTGAAGTCCCTCCCTGGGCTACCTCCTAAGAACTCTCGCCTGGGATCCAGAGAACCCGTCTGTCCGCCATGGCTCAGTCCCTTCCTACCTCCGTGACCTTAGACAAAGGACCCACCTTCTCAAGGCCTCAGTTTCCTCATCTGAAAAATGAGGGAGTTGAACTAGCTAATCACCTTTCCAGAGAGAAGTCTGTGACTGAGTCTAGAAAGAAGAAGAGCAAATTATTAAGGGTGAGGAAAAGCGTTGCCTTATGACTGTTCACTTGGAAACTTCGGGCCCTCAAGCCAATGCTTAGGTTTCATGCTTAGAAAGATTCCATTCCCAGCAAGCTTTGCCTGGCCAGCTGAGTCATTGCTGGGTCTCCGACCTATCTCAGGAGGCATCTGGGGGAACAGACCATGGTGCTCCAGGTCAGAAGGTGGCCATCAAGGTTGCCTTAGCACGCCTTCAGGACGAGGCCAAGACCCCACTGGGATTTTCCTCCCATACAGCCAATGGGCGTCGAGGCATCGAAACCACAGCAGCAAGAGGAAGCAGCAGAATGGGAAGGAGCAAAGCCAAGTTGAGGCACCAGTGATCACCTGCCATGAGGTTTCGAGTGCCCTGCTGGACAGCCGGGGCAATGCTAAAAGTACCAGCTCAGAGCGAAGGGTCACTTTCTGGTTCTTTTGCCATACCCAGTGGGATTTCTATTAACTGAGAGGTGGCACGTGTGTGGTGTGTGGTGTGTGTGTGTGTGTGAGAGAGAGAGAGAGAGAGAGAGAGAGAGAAAGAGGGAGAGAGAGGGAGAGAGAAAGAGAGAAAGAGGGAGAGAGAGAGAGAGAGAGAGAGAGAGAGAGAGAGAGAGAGAG
>NW_025367094.1:0-3867 GCF_016433145.1 Gracilinanus agilis | reverse complement strand
CTTCTATTGGGGGGGGGAAGGGTGCAGCAGGATTCTGGGAAGATGGTGGCATAGAAGCAGCAAGGGTCCAGACCTCCTTAAAGTCCTTCACCACCAATCAAGGACAAAGGGTTCTAAGGGAACAGAAAACCAAATCTGACAACAGAACAGAGCTGGGGGATCCTCCAGCTGAACCCAACTTAAAAGGTACACTGAAAAAAAGTGAAAAGAAAAAGCCTGAATTCTTGGAACTCTCGGGTGGGAGGGAAAAGAAAGGAGAAAGATCTCAGATTCCCTCCTCCACCTAATGTGCTGAGTCTCCAGCGGATCCTAGAATCTCTGGGTGGGCTGGGGCGCTAGTCCAAGGGAGTGCCTAGCTAACACAGCTATACCAAACTCAAGGCTCTGATCACAGACAACAGGGAGGCTGCTGGGGGAGAAACCCAGAGAGGGTGAACATACCCTCCATATTGTGCTGCCCCTGCCCCTTCTCTCAAGGTTTTGACCTCAGGGCACTCTGAGCTGTGCAGATCGACCACACCCAGGTTTAATCCTATCAATACTGCAGCCAAGAAGTTTGCAGAGGGCAGGGGAGCTCCAACACTCCTCCCCCACAGACCACAGGGAAAGTAGCTGAATCCACTTCTTTAGTATTTACCACCAGCTGGGGAAAATCTGGCCTCAGGTCTCACTAACCTAATTAATCAACAAAACAGAGAAGAAGCCCTCCCATGACTAATAGCCCAAACCTACAGATAAAAAAAATGATCAGAGGATCAAGATTACAGCCAATTACAGGGGAGAAAGAAAGAAAAAAGATAAGTAAACAACAGAAAAAGAAAAAAGAAATGACAATCGACAGCTTCTATCCAGAAATTAAACAAAGAGCAAATGGATCAGAAGAAGATAAAGGAACATCAAGAAAAACATAGAAACTTCAGTGAAATGAACACAGGCTTTGGAAGAACTTAAAATTCAATTAACTCAGGAACTCAAAATTTGATTAACTCAAGAACTCAAAACTCAAATAACTGAAGAACTCAGAAAACAATTAACAGAGGCTGAAGACAATTGGGAAAAGGAAATGCATGTTCTAAAACAAAAAAATAATGTCTTAAAAGCCCAAATTGACTAGCTGAAAAATGAAGCAAAGAAGGTGAAAGGTGAACTAGAAAGAAAATCAGACCAGAAGGAGAAGATTGGCCAAAAAACCAAGGCTGAAATTCAGTCTTTAAAAATTAGAATTCAACAACTAGAAGCAAATTACTTCACAAGGCAGCAAGAATATATAAAACAAAATTTAAAAAATGAAAAATTTGAGGAAAATATGAAATGCCTCATTGTCACAACCACAGATCTGGAAAACAGATCTCAAAGAGACAATTTAATAATTATCGGTCTGCCGGAACAGCAGGACAAAAGGAAAAGTTTGGACATCATCCTACAGGAAATTATACAAGAGAACTGTCCTGACATTCCCGAACAATGAGGAAAAGTGGAAATTGAAAGAATTCACAGATTACCTCCTACATTTAATCCACATGTGAGAGAGAGCATGCTCAATGTGCCTCTAGAAAGTCCTTGCCATAAATTGTCACTTTGCCTTAGAGAATCATCAAATCATCCCAACTTCTAGATTTGTATTATCCTTCCCTGCTCCAATCAGCCCTCAACTATGACAAGTGTTATGGCCTTTTCCTAATTCAGGTTGATACACTGGTAATTTAGAAACCAATTTGGGAACAAAATGAGACATTTCATGGTCATTTAACAGTTAATAAAAGGAGGCTTTTTAAGCCATAATGAAAAAACAAATAAATACTCTGTAGCATTAATAGTACTTATCTGATGCAGATTGAAATGAGCAGAACCAAGAGAACATTATACTCAAAAAGTTAAACGTTGTGGAACAATAAAATGTAATGAACTTTGCTAATATAAGACAATCCCAAAGTATCCACATCGAGAGAAAGAACTGTGGGTGTTGAAACACAGAAGAAAAACAAATGACATATCACTTGGTTATTTGAGTATATGACTTGGGGAGGGGGGAGTTTAAAAGATTATTACAAATATGAATAATATGAAAATAGGTATGTGATAACATTTGTATAATCCAGTGGAAGTGCTTATTGGATCTGGAAGGAGGAGAGAAGAAGGGAAGGGGAAAATGAATCATGTAAACATAAAAAAATATTTTAAAATTTTAAAAAATAACATTTATCTCAAAGGCATAATGTCCTCTTCTCTATATATACAAAAATATGTCTGCTCCCTCCACTGGTAATTACTGGCAACTCATCTGGCCTCAGGATATCCATAAAGTCTGAAAGACCTGGTTGAATGTGGGTCTTTTTATGGGTTTTGTTGACCAGGAAGCCATACCACCATGGCCAGACGCCATCACAAATGGGCCCCCTCTGAGTCAATCAAACCTTGGAAAAAGCTGCCTTGCTTTATAAGGAAAGAACTAGCCTACATGGCAGGGAGGATGGAAATCCTAGTACAGAGTAAGCCCATCATAGCATGTCCAAAACCTGTAGGTCTCATTCTGAACCTTGATTCTTTTACTTCTCCATTGATTTATATGACCATCCCAAGGATTTAAAAACACTGTTTCTCTTGTTACATATTTTTTTATCCCTAATGCCCAGCACTGTGCTTTGCACAAAGGAGGTATGGAATAAATGTATATTGAATTTAATTAAATTCTGGGCTACAGGGGCCTTTCTGAGGAAGCTGTTCTATCTAGATCCTTGGCAATTAGAGCAGTGAACTTGGCAATGAAACGAAACAAACGCTGAATAGCAATTTGCACCAAAGATTATTAGCCCTGATGAGTTCAGCTAACCCTCAGCTCATCCCATCATGGCTTTCAGCAGATGAGAGCTAAGCATTTGGCAAGGCTGATAATATATCTGATTAGATATTTCAGCTAGCAGACAGCTTTGGCTCCAGTTGGTAGAACTGAAGGGCAATCATTTCTAATCTATGGGTTCTACTAGGGGGCAGGGGACAGAAGTGTGCCACTCAGACTTGCCCTGTGATTTCTAAGGGCCATTCTCTGAGATATTCAATGTCTTCACACAGTGAAAGAGAGGGACAAAAGAGAGTTTGTCTACACCTGCATCTTTCCTTAGCTCATTTAAAAAATACTAACCAATTTTTATGGTGCGTGAGGGTGAGAGGGAGCCTCCTATCCTGGCAAACCCCAACCAAAGAGCTTGCAGTTTGCAAAAAGTAGGACAAACTTTAGAGTTAATAAAGGCAATTTAAAGCCAAGTCACAGCTTTTTTCTAAATTATATCAAATATTGCCAATCATGTACTGCAGAGATTCAAGTTCCAATTCAAATGCAACAATTATAGTGCATGTGACAACATTACCTCCCATTTCTGTGCATTGGCATGAACCACCCTCTATGCCTGGAATGTATTTTCTCCTCCTCCCCCCTTCAGCCTCACAAAATTCATTGCTTCCTTCAAAAATTAAGAAAAAAAGATTCAAAACTTAGATCATGTACCACATCCCATAGGAAGCCTCACATGATCCATCATCTAGGAGTGTTCTCTTCCTTCTCCAGTTATCACATCCATGCTTATTCACTCATTCTGAGCTACCCTCCTCCAAATCACTGGCACAAATTGGATTCAACCAGTGAATTGCCACCCCAGGTTCAAGGTAAACTATTAGTCCACATTCCCAAAATTGTAGTTAGATGGAGAGATGGAGAGAGGGTGGGGTGGGGAGAGGGAAAAAGAGAGGGGAAGAGAGAGACAGAGACAGAGACAGACAGAGACAAAAATGAAGACAGAGACAGAGATGGATGGATGGACAAATGGATAGATAGATAGATAGATAGATAGATAGATAGATAGATAGATAGAT
>NW_025367093.1:0-5429 GCF_016433145.1 Gracilinanus agilis | reverse complement strand
AACAATTTGGAAATAGGTCTTGATCAAGGACACATGACAAAACTAGTGGAAATGCGCATTGGCCATGGGTGGGGGAAGTGCGGGGGTGGGGGGTGTGAAGGGGAAAGTAGGAGCATGAATCATGTAACCATGTTAAAAATGAATATTAATAAATGTTTAAAAAATAATAATAATTGATTATTTTGGTAGTAGCCAAAAAATAATAACACCGAAAACAATGAGATCCTTGTGATCAAGGTGAAAGCAATGGAGTCTAGGAAACCTGGAGGTCTAGTCTTGGCTCTGTCACAAACCAGCTTTTTGACCTTTGAGAAATGAAGGCAAATTAATTCAGTTTAGATGTGGAATACTCAAGCTCTGAAGAATTAAATTTTAGTTCTCTTGAAGGGCAATGAAGAGGAACATGATGAGCATGGATTCAATTTAGTTCAATTGAACAAACATTTATAAATATCTACTATGTGCCTGGCACTGTACTAAGCCCTAGAAATATAAAGAATACATTGAAACAAAAAGAAACAAGGACATCTCTGCTCTCAAGGAACTTACATTCTACTGGGAGGATACTAAGTAAATACAAAGTAACTTGAGTTGCTAAAAGTGCTGAGAACTTAGGATCAGTCCCCATATAAGGTAGGTAGAGTTTGAGCTCTCTGCTTTGAGGAAAGATGGATAGGCAAAAACATATGACCAATAAAGAAATGCACATCAAAAATAACAAACAGGATATCATCAAGTGGAACATGGAGCTAGTCCAATCATATAGTAAAGGGGAGAAATAGTGACCATATAACTCTTATACTTCTCCAATTATTATCAAGAAATCTAGAAGAAGGCTTCTAGATCCTTCCATGATCTCCATTAGAAATATATGAGAAGGAGTTAAACCAATTGTATAAAAAATCAAGCCATTCCCCAATTGATAAATGGGCAAGAGACATGAATAGGCAATTTTCAGATAAAGAAATCAAAAGTATCAATAAGCACATGAGAAAGTGTTCTAAATCTCTAATAATTGGAGAAATGCAAATCAAAACAACTCTGAGGTATCACCTCACACCCAGCAGATTGGCTAAAATGAAAGAAGGGGAGAGTAATGAATGCTGGAGGGGATGTGGCAAAATTGGGACATTAATGCATTGCTGGCTGGCAATTTGGAACTGTGCTCAAAGGGCTATAAAAGAATGCCTGCCCTTTGGTCCAGCCATACCATTGTTGAGTTTGTACTCCAAAGAGATCATAGATAAACAGACTTGTAAGAAAATATTTATAGCTGCGCTTTTTGTGGTGGCAAAGAACTGGAAAAGGAGGGTATGCCCTTCAATTGGGGAATGGCTGAACAAATTGTGGTATATGTTGGTGATAGAATACTATTGTGCTCAAAGGAATAATAAATTGGAGGAATTCCATGTGAACTGGAAAGACCTCCAGGAATTGATGCAGAGTGAAAGGAGCAGAGCCAGAAGAACATTGTATACAGAGACCAATACACTGTGGTAAAATAGAATGTAATGGACTTCTGTACTAGCAGCAATGCAATGACCCAAGACAATTCTGAGGGATTTATGAAAAAGAACGCTACCCACATTCAGAGGAAGAACTACAGGAGTGGAAACAGAAGAAAAACAACTGCTTGAATACATGGGTTGAGGCGAACATGATTGGGGATGTAGACTCGAAACTACCACACCAATGCAACTATCAACAATTTGGAAATAGGTCTTGATCAATGACACATGTTAAAACCAGTGGAAATGCACATCTGCCATGGGGGGTGGGGGGGTGAAGGGGAAAGTAAGAGCATGAATTATGTAACCATGTTAACTTTTCAAAAAATAAATATTAATAAATGTTTACAAAAAGAAATATATGAAAAGGGTGTAGCTAGGTGACTCAGTTGATGGAAATTCAGATCTAGAGATGGGAAGTTTGGGGTTCAAATCTGCCCTCAAGTCATTTCCTAACTGTGTGACTCTGGACAAGTCACCTAACCCCAATTGCCTAACCTTTCCCACTCTTCTGCCTTGGAACCAATACCTGGAAACAATTCTAAGATAGAAGGGAAGGTTTAAAAAAAAAATATATATATATATGTATGTATATATACATATATATGTATACATATATGAAGACATGGACAAATCAGAAAGGATAGGAAGGCTGGGATGGGTTCAGGCATCACTGTGGGAGGCAGAACAAATATATAATAGAGATCACAAATCCACTAAAGAAATGAAAAATAAAGAAATAAAACTAGTTGGGATAGGGAGTCAGATGATAGAGCAGAACAAATGCTAGATTGGAAGTGAGAGGACATGGATCCAAATCCTGGTTCTAATACATACTGGACTTGCACTAGTCAATTTAATCTTTTGGGGCCTCAATTTCCTCATATTTAAGGTACTATCCCTTCAAGGTTTTGCCTTTTGACCTTTTTTGTGGCTGCTTTAGACTATCTGCCTTTTAATCCAGCCATAGCACTACTTGGTTTATACCCCAAAGAGATAATAAGGAAAAAGACTTGTACAAAAATATTTATAGCTACGCTCTTTGTGGTGGCAAAAAAATTGGAAAATGAGAGAATTTCCTTCGATTGGGGAATGGCTGAACAAATTGTGGTATCTGTTGGTGATGGAATACTATTGTGCTCAAAGGAATAATGAACTGGAGGAATTCCATGTGAACTGGAATGACCTCCAGGAATTGATGCAGACTGAAAGGAGCAGATCCAGGAGAACATTGTACACAGAGACTGATATACTGTGGTACAATAGAACATAATGGACTTCTCTACTAGCAGCAATGCAAGAATCCAGAGCAAGGCTGAGGGACTTATGAGAAAGAAAACTATCCACATTCAGAGGAAGAACTGTGGGAGTAGAAACACAGAAGAAAAACAACTGCTTGAACACATGAGCAGATGGGGCTATTATTGGGGATGTAGGTGCTAAACGATAACTCCAGTCTAACTATCAATAATATGGAATTAGGTCTTGATCAATGAAACCTGTAAAACCCAGTGGAATTGTGTTTTGGCTACAGGGATGGTGGGAGGGTTTGGGGAGAGAGGGAAAGAACATGAAACATGTAACTATGGGAAAATATTCAAAATTAAAATTAAAAAGGGGAAAAAAAATTCTGGGAAACATGAACAAAATGCAAAGTGAACAGAACCATGTAAACAATTTATAGAAAGACATTGTAAAGGAAAAGAACCCTAAAAGAATTAAGAACTTTGATGAAAATGATGACCAACTCTAAAAAAAAAGTTTGTGGCTGTTTAGTCTGTTTTTATTTGACTTTGAACAGAGATCTGAATCAATTGTTTTTCATTTTAAATGAGACAAAATATAGTACATTGACAAGATATGGATAGCAGAACCCATGTGATTTATTTGATTATAAATAAAAGATGTGAATTTGATAACTAGCAATTAGCTAATGGAGGATTATTCCTAGGAAGGACCTATAGTGGGAACCCAGAAAGATAAGAGGAGAGAACAAGAGGTAAAATGATTGGTTTTAGAACTTGATCATCTAAATTTAAATCTAGAAATGATGGATGCTACAATTGCTGTTGAGGAATATGTCCAGCTGAGCCAAGAAATAGGCTGGAAACAGAGAATAAGAGAAGTCACCAGCAGTTCAGCTAGGTTAGCTGAGACATCATGCCTAGTTAGGTATTAGTCAAACACAGCATGGATCAACTCAGTTTAGCAATGGAAGCATTTTTTCAATTCGGAAGCTAAGTTTCTCAGGGAACTTTAATGGATTAATTTCTAATGAAGAAAGAGAACAGCAAAGTTTATAATTTTAGAGGCGTGAAAGCATGCATTTTCCTCATTCATGTGCCTCCTGGTAGGTTTCTGTGGGTGTATAACCATTCACCCCCAAGAATACTGAGTGCATTGGTGGGAGAGTATAATTCAATTTATGAGTGGATTGTAATGATCTATTTTTAAAAATTATTTATTTGTTATATTAAAGCTAATTAAAGTTGGCTATGTTAAAGCTCCTAGATGGTTTAATATAAGGAAAACTATTAACATAATTGATTAGATAAACAACAAAAGCAACAAAAATCATATGATCAATAGATGCAGGAAAAGCTTTTGATAAAATGCAATCCCGATTTCTATTAAAACACTTGAAAGCATAGATATAAATGTATTTGTCCCTATAATGATAAGAAGTGTATACCTAAAACCATCAATAAGCATTATCTGTAAAGAGAATAAGTTAGAAACTTTCCCTAGAATATCATGAGTGGAACAAGAATGCCCATTATCACCATTATTTAATATTGTTTTAGAAATGCAATAAGAAAAAAAAGTAATCAAAGGAATCAGATTTACGATTACTGCATTTGCCTTAATATATGAGGGCTTGTGATATTATTTGTTTGGCCTTATTGCTAAATAAATATTTATGTTTAAGATCTAAGAGTGACATCATTGTGGGTGGCTGATTTACAAAAATGGAAATGAATCAGTAGGGGGTATAGTGTTAAGGTGGTAAGTAGAGGAAATTTACTCTACAACAGGACTCTGAGAGAATTTGAGTGGGGATCCTTCTCTGTGAACCTAATCCCACTAGTGTAAAGGCAAGTTGGAGTACACAAGCCAGTTCTTGGAGTGAGCATCCACACACCCTTTGTGAGTGGTACGGTATATACTGCAACATGGAAAATGGCAGGGTGGAATTCCTGCAAGATACAGGGTCAAGCCTCACCCAGAATTCCAGGGGACCCCCCATGAGAACTCTGGGTGAGGGAACAGTTTGAAAGCAGTTAAACAGTTGATTCCTGGGGTTGAAGTGAGCAGGTAACGCTGCATGCAGTTCCCAGTTTTGGGATTGCTTTGGAGGCCATCTAGGGCAAGAACTATTTTGATACAGCTCAGTGGTTTGCTTGTTTAGCTGAACTAGACCTTTTTAGTAACAGCACAATTGTTATTTAGATATTTAGATATTAGAAGTGGTAATTACTGGCTTGAGGGCAAGCTAGCTAAAGTCTGCCACTCCCTCCTAGGGGGAGGGGCAGTTTCTACCGAACAGTTCAGGGCTTCCTAGATCTTATCCAAATCCTTGAAACCCCTTCCCAGCCTTCCCTTCTTCTTTTATCAGTATAAACTTCATCTTTTGGGAGCAGTGCCTGTTTATTATCCTGGGGATACTTACATCCAACTTCAGCTAAGTTTCCTTCAGCTGTCCGGCCCATACAAGTTAGATTCATCTGTCCCTGATAACAACAAGACATCAAACTTCTCCTTTTGTCCCTCAGTCAAACCTGTGGGGAATATAAATTGAGAAAGTGAACATCTTTAGAGATTTGCCTTGCTGAGCCTTGCCAGAAGACATCAGTCCTGCCTCCATTTCCAACTGATTTCCAACTGCTTGGTGGGAGGGTGAGAGTAAGGAGTACCTACCCC
>NW_025367092.1:0-2453 GCF_016433145.1 Gracilinanus agilis | reverse complement strand
GCTCATCAGAGTCCAGAGAAGCCGCATGAGGTGGAGGAGGAACAAGCAGAGTGTCAGGAAGCCCATGGGCTCTAAGAGACACCAAGTAAGATGGTGGAGGGACAGAGTCAGCAGGAACAAATGAAAGTGGAGAGGTTAGCGTAGGTGGAGGATCAGTAAGCGTAAGTGTGGAAGCAATAAGCGGAATCCGAGAATCAGCCTTTGAAGGCTGGAGCTCAGGAGGTGGCTCGAGGGGAAGGTCCAGCTGAGAGTCAGCTTGATTCTGTGAAGGAAAAGAAGTCATCAGAGGGATGGGTGGAGCAAGGTAGAAGGAGTTCGGGTTAGAGGGAAAGTCTAAGAGTGAGGCAGGTTGGGACAACGAATCCTGAATGGTTTCTGCCTCTAATGCTGTTCTAACTACCTTCCAAGCTAGCCATACTGATGACGCGACTCTAAGCCCCTTTTCTTGCGCTTTTCTTAAAGTCTGTCCAGGTTGGTCCCATCGTCGTGCATTGAGTTCTTCTATTTCTGGGAAATCGGGATCACATCTCAAAATTACCTTAACCAATGCCTGGAGTTTAGCTTCTGTCACTCTGTAGCCTTGACTGTGCACTAAAGATTTTAGCGATCGTATGTAACCATTGTGAGAAGAAAGTTTCTGACCCATTTTCTAGTGGTCAGTGCTGCACCCCAGAGGCCACCTGAGGTCAGCTGACCGTCCCGGGTCCTGCACTGCAGTCTTCCTCTCAGGTGTCAATCCACGTTGGGCGCCAAATGAAGCCGGCCACCGACTCCACGCAGATTCCTAGTGGGTTGGACACTCAGAAAGGGGAACCAAGGACTGAGTGAAAATGGGTTACGGGTTAAGGACTAGCAGAAAGAGAACAGAAGGTGAGAATAAAGACACGCAGACATAGAAAGTTTCAGGATAAGGTAGACAGACAGCGAGTGAGCTCTGGTGGTCAAGAGCTATTTGGTTAGGAGCTCTGATGGTTAAGAGCTTCTTTCTCAACTGCCATATAGCTACTTTTATTGGGGTTACAACCCTATGTGGGGGGAAGGGGAGAGCCAAGTGGTCTGATACATACGTAATCATCAGGAGATACAAACTGTTGGAACCTGAAATAACAGGTAGAGGAAACATCGAGCTCAGGAATCCATGAGGCCTAATTAGGGTCTTGATGCAAATGCTGATGGATTGAAGGCAAGGCACGGAGACTGAGATAACTGGCCAGCCTGCTAGAGGGCAGCCTTAGGGAAGGGCTCGGAGTTTGGCCAGGTTGAGGTTCAGTTTAACTCAAGGTTACAGAAATCAATCATAAGCAATACAAGAGTCATTTTTGAGCATTCTTAGAATAATATCAAGATTAATGTGTACTTGGATTGCTACAGAAAGCAAGGACAAACAAAACCTGGTACCAACATGCAGGTCCAAGGAGACAGCTTGCCACGCTGGCCTGTGGAGCTCCAGTTCTAATGGGGGGAGGCAGGGGAGTGAGAACCAGAATTTAAACTCTCTTTGTCTATTTTAAGTCAATCAATCAAGAACCTGGAGTGCCCCGCCTCTCACACTTAGTTAGCAAGAACCTTTTACTAGAAAAGGCCAATTGGGAGACTGTGATTGATTCCTGAGGTTGAGGAGGAGAGCGGATGGGTGGAAAAACCTGAGTATAATAAGCAGGAGCCTCTGGGACCAGGTATAGAGAGCCAGCTCCCTATATGGTAGGGGTCCTGAGTGGCATTTTGTGGCGTCGGATTGTTAAGACAGGAAAAAGAAACTGAGAACAGCCAGACTAGTGGTTAGCCCATGCTGCTCCAACGCTATGGGATTTGGACTTTATTTTATACTGGTTTCAAACAAAGAACACAAAGAAAGAGTCACAGCTGTGAAGGAGTTACAAATCATACACAATCCATTAAAGTCTAAAAAGTAGAGAGATAGGTGCAAGGACAAGGGCCAAATTCCAACCACCAATTAGTAGGGGTTAATTCTGGGAGCAGAAATAGATTTCATGGAGATGTTTACTAATTGCGTTCTGCCTTGATTTACAGGCCTGCGCCTGGTCAGATAGTCTGGACTAAGGTCTTATCTAAGTAATATATTTTTTAGGGTTCAGGCTTCTTAATTATCAGGGAGAGAAATGTTAACTCAGTAGCTGCTGGTCTGCTTAAGGATTCAAAGCTTTCCAATAAGAATATTGAGAAAGGTGGGGATCTAAAAAGGAGTCAAAAGAGGAGTCTTAGATTTTTACCTTAGATGGCCCATTCGGTCTACGTCCTGACATGCAGTGCAGAAAAATCATACACACATTTTTACTTGCCGATGATTTTGTAATGGGATCCAGATAAAGTATCTCTTACAGACTCTGTTTCTCTAAATGACTCCTAATAGCCTATTGGAGGGGTCAAGTTGTTTTTGGATTAACCTACCTGCTGGTACCAGAGCTTTTCAGGGCTCAGGTGACCAGGACCAA
>NW_025367091.1:0-6182 GCF_016433145.1 Gracilinanus agilis | reverse complement strand
TAATTAGAGAAATGCAAATCAAAACAACTCTGAGGTATCACCTCACACCTAGCAGATTGGCTAAAATGAAAGAAGAGGAGAGTAATGAATGTTGGAGGGGATGTGGCAAAATTGGGACATTAGTGCATTGCTGGTGGAGCTGTGAACTGATCCAGCCATTCTGGCTGGCAATTTGGAATCATGCTCAAAGGGCTATAAAAGAATGCCTGCCCTTTGATCCAGCCATACCATTGCTGGGTTTGTACCCCAAAGAGATCATAGATAAACAGACATGTACAAAAATATTTATAGCTGCGCTTTTTGTGGTGGCAAAAAACTGGAAAATGAGGGTATGTCCTTCAATTGGGGAATGGCTGAACAAACTGTGGTATATGCTGGTGATGGAATACTATTGTGCTAAAAGGAATAATAAACTGGAAGAGTTCCAGGCGAACTGGAGAGACCTCCCGGGAACAGATGCAGAGCGAAAGGAACAGAGCCAGAAGAACATTGTACACAGAGACTGATATACTATGGTAAAATTGAATGTACTAGACCTCTGTACCAGCAGCAATACAGTGACACAGGACAATTCTGAGGAATTTATGGTAAAGAACGCTACCCACCTTCAGAGGAAGGACTGCAGGAGAGGAAACATATAAGAAAAACAACTGCTTGAACGCATGGATCGGGGTGGACATGATTGAGGGTGTGGACTTGAAACTACCACACCAATGCAACTACCAACAATTTGGAAATTGGTCTTGATCAAGGACACATGACAAAACTAGTGGAAATGTGCATATGCCATGGGTGGGGGGAGTGCGGGGGGGCGAAGGGGAAAGGAGGAGCATGAATCATGTAACCATGTTAAAAATGAATATTAATAAATGTTTGAAAAAAATAGAAACAATAGTAATGGGTCTATTTATATCCTTCACTCATTGCCCTTTAAGAATATGAGGTTTGGTGCCTAGAAAGAATGACAGCTGATTTACAATCTGTCAACTCCAGATGGTCATTCTGCAAGTGACTTTCTACAGTCCCTGCTTTGTCTGAGGTTGCCTCTACTATGACCCCTGAACAGAGAGCTATTGTTTTCAGGACGTAATTCGGTTCCTTGGAGGTTGACTCTTATCATAAAATAGCATTTAACCTTGGCTCCTATCACCATGGAGGGGAGCACCAGGATTCCATGAGATCATGAAATGATACGAGCAAGGAAGATTTTGTAAGGGGAAGCATTCTCAGATCATGGAAATGAATTGATATAAACCCTGGATCTGTTAAGGTGTGGAGAAGAGTTGATAATAGCAGCACTGAATGTCAAAATGGAAATGTTATTGTACTGTCTTTCTAAAGGGATATTACTGAATTAGGTTCAGAGTATTTGGTGTTGAAAATAATTTTAAAGGTTATCTATACCAGGCCCTTCATTTTACTAATGAGGAAATAGCAGCCCAGAGAAGTTACATCTCTTCAGCTGACAGTCTGTGATACTTGTGCTAAATTGGCACGGGGACTGGTTTTGAAAGGATATAGTCAAGTCTATCTAGGCCTCAATAAAATTATAAAAAGAACATGTAGAGACGTTCATAGGAGCATGAGATTAGAGATGATTTTTTTTTCATATCTCCCCTACTACTACTCCCTCATCAAGGTTCATTCCTGGGAACATAGAATATTAATTAGTTGGAAAGGACCTTAGAGACTATCTAATGCATTTCTATCTCCTCCACTATGGGCACCTTGAGGCTTGAGGTGGCTCTAAAGGAATAGTCATTTATAGTAGAGAAGATTTGGAGCCAGAGGACCTCAGTTCAAATTCCAAATCAACCATTTATTCATTCTGAGAACTTGAGGAAAAATTCACTTAAAATCTCTCTAGGTGCTAATTTCCTAGTTTATAAAATCAGAAGGTTGGACTAAATGACATTTATGGTCCCTTCAGCTCTAGTCCTATGATCATCTCAAACTTTTATATAGTTTATGCTTCAGCCAAGCAAAATTGTTTCTACCTTCCAACAGACCCTCTTGCTTTTTTGTCTTAAAGTCTTTGGTCATGCTTTGCTTTTGCTTTTGCCCTCTTGTAGGAATGCCATGCCTTTCCCTATGCTCCCCGTCCAAAAAATTTTGCCAGTTAAAAATTTTCCCACCTTTTAAAATCCAAATTAAATTTCCCCTCACCCAGAAAATTTTCTTCAACTCCACCAATTGACAATGACCCTTGCCTCCTTTTTTTCCTCATAACACTTCATTCTTACCTGTCAAACAAGTTTGTGGTATATGATTTCATATTATTAGAATTTATTATATGTATGTAGCTATTAGACTAAGTTCCATGCAAGGAAGGATTATGTTTCAACTAAGCCTTATATATTTGTCCCACCCACCACACTCTTGTCTTTTTTTTCATTTTTTGTTGTTATGCAAAAACATTCCATACTGGTCACTGTTGTAAGCTCAAACTCATACATAACCAAAACCCCAAAATGAAACCAAAGATACACTGATGTGAAAGATGACTCCAAAAGTTCTTTCTCTTGAGGTGGATAGCATTCCCTGACCTAAGTCTTTCAGGATTATTCCAGATCATTGCATTGCTGAGAGTAGCCAAGTTTTCACAGATAGTCATTGAACAATATTATTGTTATATACAGTGTTCTCTCACTTCTGCTTATTTCACTTTGCATCAGTTTCTGCAGAGCTTTCTAGCTTTTTCTGAAATTGTCTTATCATTTCTTATAGCACAATAATATTCCATTACCAACATGTACCACAATTTGTTCAGCCATTCCCCAATTGATGGATATGTCTTTAATTTCCAATTCTTTGCCACCATAAAAAGAGCAGCTATAAATATTTCTGTACTAGTAGGTGATTTTCCCCTTTTTATTATTGCTTTGGGATACAGACCCAGTAGTGGCATTGTTGGATCAAAAGGTGTAATTCCAAATTTCCCTCTAAAATGGTTGGATTAATTCACAACTCCACCAACAATGCATTAGTGTTCCAATTTTGCCGCATCCCCTCCAATATTTATCACTGTCCTTTTCTGTCATATTGGCCAATCTGATAGGTGTGAAATGATACCTCAACATTTTAATTTACATTTCTATCTAATCAAAAGTGATTTAGAACATTTTTTCATATGATTATTGATAGCTTTGATTTCTTCATCTGAAAATTGCTTGTTCATATCCTTTGAACATTTGTCAAAGAATGGCTTGTATTCTTATAAATTTGACTTAGTTCTTCATAAATTTAAGAAATTGGACCTTTATCAGAGACCTTTGTTATAAAAAAAATTTTTCCCAGTGTGTTGGTTAGGTTAGTTTTGTTTATAGAAAAGATTTTAAATTAATATAATCCAAACTATTCATTTTACATCTTATAATACACTCTATCTCTTATTTGGTGATAAATCGTTCCATTCTTCATAGATCTGCCAGGTGTTCCTCTAATTTTGTCATGATATCACTCTTTATATCTAAATTATATATCTAGATTCCCTAGGAAGATGGTGGCTTAGACAGAGTGAATCTTAAAACCTCCACACCCTTACACACCGAGATAGAAAACAATGCTCTTCGAGAAGAAAGAGGACCAAATCTAATTACAGGACAGAGCAGGGGGAACCCTACTGCAGTACAACTAAAGAAGTACACCAACCCTGGAAAGTAAAGGAATAGAAGGTCCTTTCCTAAAAATAATAAATAGTATATACCTAAAACCATCAACAAACATCATATGCAATAGGTATAAGTTAGAAGCCTTTCCAATAAGATCAGGTGTGAAACAAGGATGTCCGTTATCACCTATATTATTTAACATTGTACTAGAAACACTAGCAGAAGCAATTAGAGAAGAAAAAGAAATTAAAATAGGCAATGAGGAGACAAGCTATAACTCTTTGCAGATGATATGATGGTCGACTTAAAAAATCCTAGAGAATCAACTAAAAAGCTAGTAGAAATAAACAACAATTTTAGCAAAGTTGCAGGATACAAAATAAATGCACATAAATCATCAGCATTTCTATATATTTCTAACACATCACAGCAGCAAGAGGTAGAAAGAGAAACACCATTTAAAATCACCCTAGACAATATAAAATACCTGGGAATCTATCTACCAAAACAAACACAGCAATTATATGAAAACAAATACAAAACACTTTCCAAACAAATAAAACTGAAGCTCAACAATTGGAAAGCCATTAATTGCTCATGGGTAGGACGAGCTAACATAATAAAAATGAACATTCTACCCAAATTAATTTACCTATTTAGCTCCATACCTATCAAATTACCAAAAAACTTCTTTACTGAATTAGGAAAAACTATAACAAATTTCATTTGGAATAACAAAAGATCAAGAATATCAAGGGAAATAATGAAAAAAAAACATGAAGGAAGGGAGCCTAGCAGTACCAGATATTAAGCTATACTATAAAGCAGCAGTCATCAAAACAATATGGTGTGGGCTAAGAGACAGATGGGAGGATCAGTGGAATAGACTTAGGGTAAGTGACATCAGCAAGACAGTGTATGATAAACCCAAAGAGCCCAACTTTTGGGACAAAAATCCACTATTTGACAAAAACTGCTGGAAAAAAATATGGGAAAGATTAGGTTTAGATCAACACCTCACACCCTACACCAAGATAAATTCAGAATGGGTGAATGACTTGAATATAAAGAAGGAAACTGTAAGTAAATTAGGTGAACACAGAATAATATACTTGTCAGATCTCTGGGAAAGGAAAGATTTTAAAACCAAGCAAGAGTTAGAAAAAATAACAAAATGTAAAATAAATAATTTTGATTATATTTAAATAAAAAGGTTTTGTACAAACAAAAACAATGCAACCAAAATCAGAAGGGAAACAACAAACTAGGAAAAAATCTTTATAACAAAAATTTCTGACAGAGGTCTAATTACTCAAATATACAAGGAACAAAATCAATTGTATAAAAAAATCAAGCCATTCCCTAATCAATAAATGGGCAAGGGACATGAATAGGCAATTTTCAGATAAAGAAATCAAAAGTATCTATAAGCACATGAGAAAGTGTTCTAAATCTCTAATAATTAGAGAAATGCAAATCAAAACAACTCTGAGGCATCACCTCACACCTAGCAGAATGGCTAAATGATAGCAGGGGAGAGTAATGCATGTTGGAGGGGATTGGCAAAATAGGGACATTAATGCACTGCTGGTGTAGTTGTGAACTGATCCAACCATTCTGGGTGGCAATTTGGAATTATGCCCAAAGAACAATAAAAGAATGCCTGCCCTTTGATCCAGCCATACCATTGCTGGGTTTGTACTGCAAATTGATCATAGATAAAGAGACTTATACAAAAATATTTATAGCTGCATTATTTGTGGTGGCAAAAAACTGGAAAGCGAGGGTATGCCCTTCAGTTGGGGAATGTCTGAAAAAAGTGTGGTATATGTTGGTGATGGAATACTATTGTGCTCAAAGGAATACTAAACTGGAGAAATTCCATGTGAACTGGAAAGACCTCCAGAAATTGATGCAGAGTGAAAGGAGAAGAGCCAGAAGAACATTGTACACAGAGACTAATACACTATGGTAAAAATGAATGTAATGGATGTCTGTACTAGCAGCAATGCAAAGACCCAGGACAGAAAAGAATGATACCCACATTCAGAGGAAGAACTACAGGAGAGGAAACACAGAAGAAAAACAACTGCTTGAAAACTTGGGTTGATGAGGACATGATTGGGGATGTAGACCCGAAGGGACCACACCAATGCAACTATCTAATATGTAAATAAGTCTTGATTGATGACTCATGTTAAAGCCAGTGGAAATGTGAGTTAACTATGGGGGGGGGGAAGAGTTTGAGGGAGTGAAGGGGAAAGTAAAAACATGAATCATGTTTTTTCTAAAAATAAAAAATTAAGACTTCCGGTTAAGATGGCGGCAGAGTAAGGAGCAGCTGCTCGATCTCTCCTGACCGAACCACACAGGACCCCTCAAGGGGAAATAAAAACGAGTCCAGAGGAACGAAGGAACCCCACAACAGGGCGCAGCATTGAAGGTACGCAGAATCGGGGCATTTCCACACTTTAAAGGGGTGAAACAGTTCACACTAAAACACAAGAGGAAGAAGCCCCTCCCCCACCCCCCACACCGCACAAGCCGGTAAACAGGACTGGGGCAACCAGA
>NW_025367090.1:0-1464 GCF_016433145.1 Gracilinanus agilis | reverse complement strand
AGGAAAGGAAAGGAAAGGAAAGGAAAGGAAAGGAAAGGAGGCAAAGAATAATTCTGGCAAGGGATATGTGGAGGGCAAAAAAACTCAAGGCATTTTGGAGGATATGTTATAGAAGGGATTAGGTAGGGGAGGAGTTTGGGCTGGATGGTCACTAGGGTTCTTTTTAACTCTGAAGTTCTGTGATTCTCTTAAGACTGTGAACATAATTCTCCACCCTCTTATTCAAAACTTCCCTTAAATATCTCTGGCTCTGGTGTCAGAGGTCCAAGGTCAAATTCCTTGTGATCTTGGTCAAGTCACTTAACCACCTAGGACTCGGTTTCCTCATTTGTAAAATGAGGGAGGTGAACTAGGTGGTCTTTTGAATCTCTTTCCACTTTTAATCCTTTGGTTTTATAAATAAATATCTGGGTTTTATTTTTAAACCTTTACCTTCCATCTTAGAATCAATACTGTATATTAGTTCCAAGTCAGGAGAGTGGTAAGGGCTAGGTAATGGGGGTTAAGTGACTTGCTCAGGGTCACACAGTTGGGAAGTGTCTGAAGCCAGATTTGAATCCAGGATGCCTGGCTCTCTATCCAGTTTGCCACCTAGCCGCCCTCATACTTCACATTTATATACTTTACATTTACCAAAACAAATGCAGTTTTTTCCTTTTGTGTTAATTAGAAATCTTGAAGCTTTGGACTCTATCTCTCAGAGTTCTTTTTTATTACCCAGCATCCTTTTCCCTTTGTTCCCAAGTTGTGTTCTTAGTTGTTTGTATATGGTTGGCTGTAACTCCGCCTCTAGCACTCTTTTCTGAGGACCACGGCTTGGCCTTTTTACTCTAGCTTTTACTTTAGTTATTATTAATACATCTTATAAAATATAATACTTGGAGTATCATATATTAATTTTAATCTAAACTCTTTTAAGTCCATAAGCAATGAGGGAGTCCTTGAATAACTCTCTGAAATATACTACATCAGAACTCCAAAATGCTTTGGGTAACAATGATACAAAAATGGCTATGTCCTGGTAAATCAAGTTCACCACACTAAAATTCCAGGAACTATTGCTTTCCCTTTATTTATTTATTATTTGATTTTAAGATCTCTATTCTATTAATTTAGAACATTTTTCCAAGGTTATAGGATTCATATTCTATCCCTCCCTTCCTCCTACCCCCTCCCATAGCTGACACACAATTCCTCTGGGTTTTACATTGGTCACTGACCAAGACCAATTTCCATATTATTGATATTTGCATTAGGGTGTTCATTTTGAGTCAATATCCCTAACAATATCCCCATCCTCCCATGTGATCAGGCAGTTGTTTTTCTTCTGTATTTCTACTCACATTGTTTTTCCTTTAGAAAAATCAGAATATTTGCTATCCTCTAGGTTTCAAGATACTTGAAACCTAGAGGATAGCAAATATTCTGATAAATATCTAGAAGATATTTATAATATATATATAT
>NW_025367089.1:0-4245 GCF_016433145.1 Gracilinanus agilis | reverse complement strand
GAAGGAAAGAAGGAAGGAAGGAAGAAAAAGAAAGAAAGAAAGAAAGAAAGAAAGAAAGAAAGAAAGAAAGAAATGAACGAATGAACAAACAAAGAAACAAAGAAAGAGAAAATGATCCAGCACTTTGGATGATGACAAGCTGCTCCCTGATTGAAGGGTCATCTTTTTAACATCAAGATTCCTCCACTTCTATTATATGGATACAAATAATGGGATACGACAGTCTCTAAAGAATTAAAAGTTGCAAATCATCCCAAGGACAAGGGAGAAGCTCATGATGAGTGGGAATAGACTGTGATATATTACCAGTGAAGGTCTACATGGGGGACTTAACTATTATCAACGATGCAAGGATCCAGGACAACTCCAAGGGACTCCTGATGAAAAAGGCTCTCCACTGCCATAGAAGGAACTGACAGTGTCTGAAGGCAGATTGAAGCCAGCCAATCTTCACTTTATCTCCTTCATGAATTTTTCTCTAGTGTAAGTAATATGTGTCTTGTCTCACAACACAACAAACATGGAAATATGTATCATATAATAGCACACGTACAATCTATGTCATATTACCTGCCATCTTGGGGAGAGGAAGGGGTGGGAAAGAGGGAAAGAACATGGATGGAAAAACATTGGAAAATAATTATTAAAAATTGTATTGAGGGATAGCTGGGTAGCTCAGTGGATTGAGAGTCAGGCCTAGAAATGGGAGGTCCTAGGTTCAAATCCGGCCTCAGACACTTCCCAGCTGTGTGACCCTGGGCAAGTCACTTGACCCCCATTGCCCACCCTTACCACTCTTCCACCAAGGAGCCAATACACAGAAGTTAAGGGTTCAAAAGAAAAAAGACTTAAAATTAAAAAAAATTGTATTGATGTAATACTGGTAAATTTTTTTAAAAGAAAAAAGGTGAATAATATATTAGTAATACAAATTGGGCTTTTTTTTTAAAAAAAAAAGGTCTATATGAGAGAAGTGTCATAAAAGATTGCACTAAATGTGACAGCTAGGTAGCTTAATGGATAAAGAGCCATGCCCGGAGAGGGGATTTCCTGGGTTCAAATCTGGCCTCAGACACTTCCTATTCCTGTGACCCTGGGCAAGTCATATAACCTCCAGTTGTCAAGCCCTTACCACTAGTCTGCCTTGGAACCAATATACAGTATTTATTCTAAGATGGAATGTAAGGATTTTTAAAAAAATGAGAGAAAGGTGTGGCCAAAAAAAGTTTGGTTGTGTAACAAGACAGCTCCATTGGGGCCCATAAAGACTTTTTTCCCCCTTAATTAAAACCTTTTACCTTCTGTCTTAGTATCAGTACTAAGTATCAGATCCAAGGCCAAAAAGCAGTAAGGACTAGGCAATTGGAGTTAAGTGACTTGCCCAGTGTCACACAGCTAGGAAGTCAAATCTTTAACCCAGGACCTACCATCTCCAGGCCTGGTTCTCTAACCACTAAGCCACCTAGCTGCCCCCAAACCAAGAAATCTTAAGAGCTATAGAGAACACTCTTCAGAAAATTGGGGGAAAGAAACCATCTGTAGAAGACTTATGGGTGAATGGGTTGCCAAATGCACCTTGGAGAGAAGACTCTCATCAATAAGATCATAGATCATTCAAAATATCAAAGCAGTCTGAATATATGCTGGATGATACCATGGAAAGCAGGCTGGATTTGGAGTCAAAAGACCTGGGTTCAATTCCTGGTTCTGTTGCTTACACTTCTTAATTAATAATTTAATTAATAAGTTAATTAATTACTTAATAACTTAAGTAATAAGTTAAATTATTATGTTGGACAAATAATTTAACTTCTCTGAGCCTCAAAGTATTCTTATCTGAAAAGTAAAGTGATTGGACTAGATGGACTCCCAAATTCCTTCCAGCTCTTGAGCTATGATCTTATAAGTCATTAAACACTTCCAGAGAAGTGATAGGGCCAAATCTGGGCAGAAGATTATTTTGACAGTCTGTGTAGATTGTATGAGAAGAAGGAGAGAGTGCAAAAGTGGATGCTAGTAGGAGCAGGCTTAGTAAGGAAGGTAGAAGGTTCCAAGCCTGCACTGAAAATACTTCTGATCAAGTTGGGGAGACAAAGTTTATACAGAAAAGTGAATTAAAAATGCAAGACAATATAAGATGGGGCTTAGAGCTGGGAGCAGTCTTCTAAACCTCCTCATTTTACAGATAGGGAAACTGAGAGCCAAAGAGGAAAAGTGAGGAAAAGGTCACATAATTCAATGACAGAACCAGGATCTGAACCCATGTTCCTTGTCTCCCAGGCATAGGCATGCATAGAACATAGAGCTAATATGGCAGCATATTTCTTGGGATTGCATTTCTTTTGATTCTTTCCCTTCTTTTTTTTTTTAAAAAAAACTCTTACCTTCCATCTTGGAGTCAATACTGTGTATTGGTTCCAAGGCAGAAGAGTGGTAAGGGTGGGCAATGGGGGTCAAGTGACTTGCCCAGGAAGTATCTGAGGCCAAATTTGAACCTAGGACCTCCTATCTCTGGGTCTGGCTCTCAATCCACTGAGCCAACTAGCTGCCCCTAATAGGTCTCTGCCTTTCTTAAGGCACAATGGCAATGCATGCAGAGATGTGTGAGCACACCTAGACCACATTCTTTGCATGCATGTGCCCATTATTCAGTGAACCACATTGGCTGCCTCTTTTGTGCCAGATTAATACTTTCTAGCACAAACTTTATGCTGAACTACCTGGCAATCATTTTAGGTTTTCCTTCCTCGTGCCATATTCCATCTAACTGAAATGAACTTTCCTATTCCCTCTGCCTGCCAAAATCTTTATCCAACCTTCAAGACCTGAAACAAGACAGAAGGACCAGACTTGGAATCATGGCTTTAAGTCAGCAAGCATTATTTTTTTTAATTGATGTCTTTCTACTCAAAGAGACATAAGAATAGAAAGAAAGAAGAAAACAGGCAGGTCAACAAAATGAATCCAATATCTAAACCAAGTCTAAAAGTGTATGCCTCCCAATTCTATGAAGTAATGAGGAAGTGGGAGCAGCTAGGTGGCTCACTGAGTAGAGAATCAGCCTGGAATTGGGAGATCCTGGGTTCAAAAATGGCCTCACACACTTCCTAGCTTTGTGACCTTGGGAAAGTCACATAACCCTAACTGCCTAGCCTTTACTGCTCTTCTGCCTTGGAACTGATGCTTAGTGTCGGTTCTAAGACCGAAGATAAACGTTTCTCACATACACACAAACACACACACACACACAAGCTATATATAAAATAAACATGAAATAATTAATAGAGAGAAGGCACTAGAATTAAGAGGCATTGGGAGAGGCTTCCTATAAATGATTGTATTTTAATTGAGTTTTTAAATGATTCAGCTTTAATAAGGATTTATTAACTGTTTTCTATGTGCTAGGCGCTGGGCTAAGGTCCAGAGATACAGACAAAAATGAACAGGTCGATGGCAGCTGGGTGACTCAGTGGATGGAAAGCCAGACCCAGAGAAGGGAGACCCTGGGTTCAAATCAGACCTCAGATACTTCCTAGCTGTGTGACCCTGGGCAAATCACTTAACCCCCATAACATAGCCCTTAGCATTCTTCTGCCTTAGAGCAAATATAGAATTGATTCTAAGATGGAAGGTAAGCATTTAAAAACTTTCTTACATCAGTTTAAAATTTAATCACAATAAAGGAGTTGGGGAGGGATTAAAATTTTTTATTAACTTTTTTATTCCAAATTTTAAAACCAAATAAAATAGGTATTTCCATATACAAAGTAAAAGAAGATTGTACATAACTGAAATCATAAGTCTCTCATACGTTTAGCTTAGTTTGAAAATAAGGAAATGTACAAAATTAAATATGAATGGAGCTACGGATTCTCTGAAGGTTCAATTCCAAACTTCAACTCTAATCAATGAATCAGGTCCTCCAGAGCAAGACCAGCTAGCTACATCTCCCATTTGGGCTTCTCCAAGTATCTGAGGGACATTGGGGTTCTACAATGCTATTGATTCAGGCTCCCATTTCTGTGCATTCTTCCTAATATCAATTCCCACTATCTTCTCTATATATTTAGAGCAATGATTAGTATCCACTGTCACTCAACCAATTAATATTAATTAGCTTTTATAAAGAAATATTTAGGGGGCAGCTGGGTGGCTCAATGGATTGAGAGTCAGGCCTAGAGACAGAAGGTCTTGGATTCAAGTCTGACCTCAGACACTTCCTAGCTGTGTGACCCTGGGCAAGTC
>NW_025367088.1:0-3465 GCF_016433145.1 Gracilinanus agilis | reverse complement strand
AAGGAAGAGAGAGAGAGAGAGAAAGAAAGAAAGAAAGAAAGAAAGAAAGAAAGAAAGAAAGAAGGAAAGAAAGAAAAAGGAAGGAAGGAAGGAAGAAACTTCTTCCTCCAATAAAATTCTTTTTTTACTTCTGTATTGAAGGGAGTTTGAGCCTTCCATTCTTGGGGAGAGGCCCTGTTACTAACTTGGGTGAGTTCTCCCATCAGAGAAGGGGCACTCAGGTGGTACAGTGGTTAGAGCACCAGGCCTGGAGACAGGAGGACCCTGGGTTCAAATGCAACCTTGGATACTTACTATCTGTGTGAACCTGGGCAAGTCACTTAACCCCACTTGCCTAGTTCTTGCCTGTCTGTTCTCCAACAGATACTAGAGCAGAAGGTGAGGGCTTTAATGAAAGATAACAAGAAAACCACTTTTGAAACTCCTGAGGCACAGAATCTGAGAGATGGAAGGGACCTCAGTGAGATCTTCCAGTTTGGTCATTTTTCAGTTGTGTCTGACTCTTTGTGATCCGATTGGGGATTTTCTTGGTGAAGAGATTGAAACGGTTGGCCATTTCCTTCTCCAGTTCATTTTACAGATGAGGAAACCGAGGCAAATAGAGTGAAGTGACTTGCCCAGGGTCACCCAGCTAGGAAGTGTCTGGAGTTGGATTTGAACTCAGGAAGAAGAGTCTTCTGGATTCTAGGCTCAGCGCTCTAGCTACCGCCAACCTAAGGGACTTCAAATCCAACTCAAACATGAAAGAAATCCTCATGAAAACATACTCCCACAAGCTGTCATCCAGCCTCTGATGGAGTCCTCCGAGGAAGGAGGCCCGCAACCTCCTAGGGCAGTCCATTTCACTTTGGGACCACTTTCATTTTGGAAAAAACTTCTGGACGCGAAGCCTCTATCTAGAGGCAGCTAGATAGCACAGTGAATAGGGCTCTAGGACTGGAGTGTGAAAGGCCTCAGTTCAAATCTAGCCTCAGACACTTCTTAGCTGTGTGACCCTGGACAGGTCACTTAACCCTGAATTAATACTGACAGAAGGTAAGAGTTTTTTTTTTTTTTTAAAGGGTTGACTTCCCCTTTTTGCTTTGGATTCTGCCCAGTGGGGCCAGAGGGAAGAAGCGTTGTCCCTCCTTCCCTAACAGCCCTTCAAATCACTGGCCATTGCCATTCAGGGTCATCACTGCTACTCCCAATCCCAGTGAATTTGGGATATTTGATAGGAACTCTACAGATTTGCTTCCCAAATGCCTAGATTGGAGATCTTAGCCTTGTGTGTGTCACGGTACCCTCTGACACCATGGTAAGGGCTCTGGATCCTTTCTCAGAATCATGTTTTTTAAATGCCTAAAATACAATTCATAGGATTACAAGGGAAGCCAATTACATTGAACTAAAGATGGAAATGTATCTGCAGACTCCCAGATCTAAGAACTCTTGGTCTAGGGGCAGTGAGGTGGCTCAGTGGATAGAAAGCCAGTTCTAGGGATGGGAGGTCCTGGGTTCAAATCTGGACTTGGGTATTTCCCAACTTGGTGACCTTGGTCAAGTTATTTGATTCCAGTTGCCTACCCCCGATAGCCCTTCTGCCTTGAAACCAACACTTAGTATTGATTCTGTAGAGATTAAAATTAATATATAAAAACTAAATATTATATTTTATAATATAATCTTTTATTTTATTAATAATAAACTACCATAAAAAAACTGGAGTGAAAAGGTGCTAAACTATCTTCAGCCACGTTCATGAAGAGAAGAGCAGAAGAGGGAGGAGCTACAGAACTCATAAAACGATAATGTGATCACACAAACCTGGAGGCACAGGAGAGATTAAAGGGAATTTGGGGAAATATTAAAGGAAAGGTTCAAAATTTCCATTTATGGGGGCAGCTGGGTGGCTCAGTGCATTGAGAGTCAGGCCCAGAGAGGGGAGGTCCTAGGTTCAAATGTGACCTCAGACACTTTCTAGCTGTGTGACCCTGGGCAAGTCACTTGACCCCCATTGCCCAGTCCTTACCACTCTTCTGCCTTAAAACAAATATATATATAATATTGATTCTAAGAGAGAAGGTAAGGGTTTATATTTTTAAAAAATGTCCATTTATACATTATACAATTCTAAGAGGGAAGGTAAGAATTAAAAAAACAAAAAACAAAACAAAACAAAACTCTTGGTCTAGATAACCCAAATCATTCGCAAAGAACTCCTGAACCAGGCTAAAATAATAGCAAACACCATCATTAGCCCTTTTTCCACTCTTCTAAATCCAAAACCCTTAGATGTTTCCATCTTCTCTTAAAATTCTCCTCCTATTCTATGGGACACTCCCATTTCTCTGGAGTGGCTGAGGCTCATCTGTTCTGCCCTTCCTTTTTGGAAAGAGCATCATGGAAAATGGTGGCTCCGTTGTGTGAGACGCAGAGCCGGGACCCTGTCTTAAGGTCTTTGAAAACATTTTTCAGGCTAATGGGAACATTTTTGGTTGATAAAATGGAAACATTGTTGGCGCGTGTTCCAGGACGGGCATCCATCGGGATGGAGGCACTTCCGTTTGGACGGGCTGCCTTCTCCGGGTCACACACTTTATTTGGCAGCCTCAAGATATGAATGTTGAATGTTGACAGCAACAGTTGCCGCGTCAAAGAGAGGAACATCAGATGTGTTCTTTATACAATTGTTGCAAATGTGTCTCCACAAATTTTGCTACTATCTGACCTTTTCCAGAAAAAGTTCCTCGAAAAAAAGGTCTCAGACGCATTTGTAAAAAGAGTCGGAGAAGGAAATGGCCAACCACTCCAGTGTCTTTGCCAAGAAAACCCCAAACGGGGTCACAAAGACCCACGTGACCGAATGATGACAAAGATTCTTGTCCTGGCTTTGCCAATTAGTATCTGCATGACCCTGGGCAAGTCATTTCCCATCTATGAGCCTCTGTTCCTCATCTGTGTAACGAGGAGATTGGCTTACATGGCTTTAAAAGCCACTGCTTAGAATAGAGAAATCATAATCATTTAATTGTCCATTTATCTGGCTTTGTAGGAGGCCCTTGCAGGAGGGCTCTCTCCTATTTTCTTTCTTTTTATTCATTTATTCATTTGTTTGTTTGCTTATGTGTTCATTTATTTATTTATTTATTAACCCTTAACTTCTGTGTATTGGCTCCTTGGTGGAAGAGTGGTAAGGGTAGGCCATGGGGGTCAAGTGACTTGCCCAGGGTCACACAGCTGGGAAGTGTCTGAGGCCGGATTTGAACCTAGGACCTCCCATCTCTAGGCCTGACTCTCAATCCACTGAGCGACCCAGCTGCCCCTCTCTCTCCTATTTTCTCCATTAAAGGGATTCTTTGGCATCTTAGACCTCCTCAGCAGTCTGCTGGGGCCTCTGACCCTTTTCTAGAATGGTTTTTCAACATTTGAAGGAGATACAAAATTTAACTTAGAGGTTAATTAGAACAAAGATATATATATATA
>NW_025367087.1:0-1887 GCF_016433145.1 Gracilinanus agilis | reverse complement strand
CATATGGGAGAGCATGAGATACTGTCAAATATTTGGCTGGACTTTGAGTCCTAGGTATGGAAACCACTTTTCAGAGACATGAAGTGATAGGTCTTAAATAAGAGAGATCCTTAATGGCAGCATCTTCATGTCTCCCACACTTCAAATGCAGGGCTTTAGTTGTTATTTCATAGAGTTTGTGGATTGTTCATGAGTTTAATCTGCATTATTAACATTTTCCTCATCACTTTCTTAAATCTAGATGAACAACAAAACAATAAACCAAACCCTGATTTTGTAGTGTTTGCTGATTTCCAAGTTGTAACTGTTCACAATGAAAATTTAACAATAAGCTAACTGACTCAGTCCAAACTGACTCCAACACCCTGGTACTTTTGGTGCCTATACACTATAGTAGAAACACAAAAATCTGTGCAGAGTTCCTTGGTCAAAAGGATACCACTGAAAATGCTTAGCTATACTATGACCTATCCTTAAATTTGTATTATCTATAATACCTCTTCTATCTGAACTCACAAATAAATTTTAACACCTTGAGAAATCCTATATGAAGTTCATTTGGGCTGTACTCTTTGAGGACATGATTCTTTTAAGTAAGTCTTGCATTTGGTGATCTGAATAGATAAGGCCTTTAGGCCTTTGTAATTTTCATATTATTTTGTCTCTGTCCTTTCAAATCCTCCCTTATGTGTAACCATAAACCTAATGTTTATCACCTAGAAATTTTAGAGTAGGGAATCATATAGTTTAATAAAAAGAACATGAGGTCAAGAGAACTGAAATATATTATAAATGAACAAATAATCCTTGGTAATGAGTTTTTTGTTTGCTTGTTTTGTTTCAGGGAAAATCTTTATAGCATTGAAAGCACTACACAATTTCTCCAATATAACACAGTCTATTTTCTATGGTATTTTTAGAACTTGTCCATCTCTGTGGATAAGATGATGAAATATTGGGCCAAAGCTAAAAGTCAGATGGATGTGGAACTGATTGAATAACCAGAATAAAAAAAAACATTAATGGGCTAATGTCTACTTGAAAAAAGGCTTCCTTTCTTTATCTTGGGTATCTGTGCATCTCAACTATTTGTTCTTGTACCTATTTCATTAAAATTTTCACAAATGACTTGGTTGAGGGAGTAGATTGCATCCTTAGTTAAATTTGCAGATTACATGAAACTGGAAGGATGGCTAACATAATGGATGACAAAAGAGGTTGTACAAGGATCTTGACAACCTGATATGCTGGGTTTAATCTAACTAAGGGAAATTTAATAAGGATAAATATGACATAAACAGGAGGAAATATGAATAGACAGTAGTTGGTGCCAAAAAATGAGATTTGGGACAAAAATCATTATGCTTTGGCAGTGTGACACAATAGCCTCTGATGCTACTGTGACCTTAATCTGGCTGCATTAAGGTCTGATTATCCTCTGTCAGTTTTTGGTTCTCCTTTTTTAATTGGCCCATTTCTTCTTACATAACTTTCATTTCTCCTTGGATCACTTTCCTTTCTTCTTTTTTTTAAACATTTATTAATATTTATTTTTTAGAAAAGTTAACATGGTTACATAATTCATGCTCTTACTTTCCCCTTCACCTGCTGAGCTTCCCCCGACCCCCATGGCTGATGTGTATTTTCACTGGTTTTAACATGTGTCATTGATCAAGACCTATTTCCAAATTGTTGATAGTTGCATTGGTGTGTTAGTTTTGAGTCTAAATCCCCAATCATGTCCGCCTCAATCCATGTGTTCAAGCAATTGTTTTTCTTCTGTTTCCACTCCTGGGATGTTCCATTCCTGTGAGAGGTATGTGGTTTCCATACCTAGGATTCAAAGTCCAGCCAAATATTTGACAGTATCTCATGCTCTCCCATATG
>NW_025367086.1:0-1303 GCF_016433145.1 Gracilinanus agilis | reverse complement strand
GGGAAATCACACCCACTCCCACAAACACAGGACATAGCTGGAAGTGAATGGTGTCAGGGTTAGGAATGGCAGTTAATGGAGGAATTCCATGTGAACTGGAAAGACCTTCAGGAATTGATGCAGAGTGAAAGGAGCAGAGCCAGAAGAACATTGTACACAGAGACTGATATATTATGGTAAAATCGAATGTAATGGACATCTGTACTAGCAGCAATGCATGACCCAAGATGATTCGGAGGGATTTATGGAAAGGAACACTATCCACATTCAGAGGAAGAATTGCAGGAGTAGAAACACAGCAGAAAAACAACTGTGTGGACACTTGGGTTGATGAGAACATGATTGGGGATGTAGACCTGAAAAGACCACACCCATGTAACTATCAATAATGTGTAAATAAGGCTTGACTGACCTCACCAGTGGAAATGTGAATTAGCTACAGCGGGGGGAGGGGGTGAGTCAGGGATTGAGGGGGTAAAGGGAGTAAAGGGTAAAGTAAAAATATCACTTATGTAACCAGGGAAATTTTTTCTAAAAGTAAAAAATTATTAAAAAAAAAAAAGAATAGCAGTTAAACCTAACTGTGATTTTGTCTAAGGCAGGGAACAAACGATTCAGTTAGTGGGTCCTTTAATGGTTGTGGAGAAGGAAAGTAGTAAGTTATGAAAACTATTTAATAATGAGTTTATGGGTAAGAGATGTGGGGAGAGGTCACACTAAACTAAGAATCTATGGACAAACTGCAAGACTGGAAAGATAGGACAAACACTCTACTGTCACTAACATAGGCTGTCAGATCAAGCTTGGCATGGTAGAAGGAATTTAGATGTTTCATTACTGGGTCTTTTTGCTTCAGCAATGATCTAAGGTTTTACTGGAACACAGCTCCACAGCAAATTGATCCACAAATAGATGAAGACAGGGAGCAGAACCAGCTTGAAGGTCGACCCTTCAGACTTAAGATCAATGCTCAAACCTGAACTTCCTCACAGGATAGATGTCTTCTTGTAAGTGACAATTCACTTTCCTGGGCTCTTCACTGGAGACAGTTAAACAAGCATCTAACTGCTTTCAGCCATATCAGAGTCCCTCAGGAAAGACTTCCTTCTTTCTCACTATTCCATGATTGGAACACTCCAGTCTTGCCTGACAAGCCTGGCTGTTATCCTATACTAAATGGCTAAAATCTTAGTTTACAAATTTGCCTATAACATAGCACAATAGTATTCTATCACCATCATATACCACAATTTGTTCAGTCATTCCCCAATTGAGAGACAACCTCTGCCACCAAAAACAGTGT
>NW_025367085.1:0-1436 GCF_016433145.1 Gracilinanus agilis | reverse complement strand
AGCACTGGGGGAACAGATATAAAGGGAATGCAGTCCTACCTCTCACATTTCTTTAGTCAATAATGATTTAGAGCATTTTTCATGACTACAGGTGGCTGATTTCTTCATCTAAGAACTGTCTATTCATGTTATTTGACCATTTGTGAATTGAAGACTGGCTCATATTTGTATAACATTAACAAAATTATATATTTTTTGATGTGAAACATCTAGCTGAGAAACTATATAAAAATCCCCCCAAACCCTGATTTTCTGTTCTCCTTCTAATCTTGGCTACATTAGATTATTCATACAAAAATTTAATTTAATCAAAATTATCCATTTATATGCTCTCTATTTATTATTGCTTCAGAAATTAATCTCCTATCCATAAATCTGGTAGGTAATACGTTCTTTGTTCTAATTTGCTTATGATCTCTCCCTTGATATCCAGGTCATGCATTCATTTTTATCTATCTTGGTAAATTGTGTAAGATATTGATCTATACTTAGTTTCTGCCAAGCCACATTCTATTTTTCCCAACATTTTTTCCTAAATAGACAATTCTTACCTCCAAAACTTGAATCTTTAGTTTTGTCAAATCCATATTGTACTTTTTTTTCTGTTTCACTGATTGTCTATTTCTTAGCCAGTACCACTAGTTTTGATACTTACTGCTTTATAATAGAGTTTAAAATCTAAGTCTGAATTTTCACCCCAATAGTGGTGATGGGTTTGTTCTGCTCCAATTATATTTTATTTATATTTTTTCTCCATTTTATGAACAGACTTTTTAAAACATACTCTTTAAAAATTAAATTTTGTTTCAATTGACAAGAAATTGTATTCTTGCCATGATCACACTGGCCATAAAAGGGCATAAGCATACACACAGAAAATGTGGTCAATTGTTTTGTGTGATTATATATGTATATTGTGTTAATACACACATTCTATATACACATGAATTTATATGTGTATATACATATGCATTTGTTTATATAACGTTGGGTCATTTATCAAATGGAGAATGGTCATTTTAAAAAATTTGAATCATTTCCTTATATGGATTGGTAATGAGATATTTATCAGAAAGATTTCTATAAATATATTCTGTTAGCTGATTGAGTTCTATTTTTAGCTACATTGATTTTGTTTTTCATAATATTTTTTTTAAATAAAAAATGTTTTTTTTATATTTTTTATTGCTTGTTTGAAATAAGATCCACTTACAAAGCATTTGTCAATGGAAAATGCTAGTCTTTGGTCATACAAAAAGAATTACATCTATGATTTTGAAGAGTTCCTTCATGTCTAATCTATATTTCTTTTACTGGAATTTAATTGTATTACTTTCTCTGCTATGCCGATTATTTTCATATTTTGTTTCCACCATGAGATGTTAGCTCTGTGAGAGGTAGGACTGCATTCCCTTTATATCTGTTCCCCCAGTGCT
>NW_025367084.1:0-6698 GCF_016433145.1 Gracilinanus agilis | reverse complement strand
TCCTATGTATTTTAGTGATTCTGAGGTGTCCTTTCTGTTCTCCAGACTACCCAAAGGAGGCCAGCACCAAAAAAGGACTTAAAAGCTTGGATTTGGAGTAAGCATTGATAAAGATCATGTAGTCCAACCTTCGCGTTATATACATTTATAAACTCAGGGGAGGTGACATGATATGACTTTGGTTTCAAAGGGAAAGGAGTAATACATGGAATTTTCCTGAAGAAATAACCTTTGCCACCATTATGAGCATCATAAATCATCCGGATGCATAACTTTTTACATTTAGATTTTTTACTAAAAGACCAGCATTATTCATTAATGAGATGACCCTGTACCGTGTGTGTGTTTGTGCTATATTCAATTTTGGCTATTAGAATCATATTCATATAATCTAAGTAATTTAGCAGATTTCATTATCAGGAATAATTTATGTAGCATTGTAACTAATTGCTCCTCTAATATAGAAGTCACATAAATGTGTCTGGATGATGTTTTGGTTCTTTTGACTTTCTGGGTTGTCACAGGGTAGACTATTTCATTTCGCCTTTTCCTTTGAGGGCAGACAGATCAAATCAGTAGATTTGAAGAAGTCTTTGGGATTTTGTATTTTGGCCTTCTCCTGACCAAGAGAGGCCAGTTCTTTCTTATGCAAATACCCTAGTGTTCTCCCTCTAGAAATTTTGTTTCTTTTTGTTTACTCTATAAACAAACCCCATTCAGCCTCTTCAGGAATGATATTGTTTCAAAGCATGCTTGAAAGTCAGAAAGGACAGTATGAGTTGGTATAAATACAAAGTGCAGTTTTGGATCAGCTTAATTCTTTTCCAGGGGGCAGGGGTGGGGTGGAGTGTGTGCGGATTGAATGCCTTGCAGTTGAGAGCTTGACTAATCTTAAAATTCAGGGGAGAAATTCATTTCCTCACACCCCTTTGGCTTTTTGGTTTACTCATACCCTCACTATGATGAAATTCAGAGCTCTGACAAAGGAAATCTGAATAGATGAAAATACTGGGGGAGGGGAAATAACCTTAAAAAGAGATCTGAAAGTTTATTGCTTGCTAATTATTTTCAGCTTTTCCCCTGAAGATTGTAAATAAGCCTATTTGGGATTGGTAAAAAGGATTTTTTATTACACTGCTTGTAACTGGTCATTTGCTTAAATTATTATATTTGCTGATTTCTTTAAGGTTTAAATTTTTTAAGTTTATCTGGATTAATCTAATTAATATCTATTCTGTTATATGATTTATTTGTCTATACCATTTCCCTATGATTTTACTGAACAACATATCATGGTAAAAAGCCCATGAACATCTTACACAATTTTTTTTCATTTGTAAAAAGCCCGAAAGTCTTATGTATCCTGGAATTGTTATCTTAACTATTGAGGTCACATTCGGCTTGCTTATACAACCTTGGAGAATATAATGACTTGAGAATTTAAATTGTAATTTTATAAGAATTCTTGAGAAATGACTTTAGATACCTTCTGAATGGATGATAGGTTTTCTTATATATATATAAAGCAGGAAGCCAAAAAAGAGCTCCTGCATGCATGATATTTTAACATTTTAGTTTAATTTATTTTTACACCAGAAGGATCTAAAATTCTTGGTAATGTTTTAGACCCCAAATAGGTTTTCATCAGCAATTGCCAAGGCTGAAAGATCTGCTATACCTATAGAATTTGTGACAAGTATAGATTTTTTTAAATATCACACAGCAAGTGGCTATCTATATAGTATATACTCATGTGAATCCTATACAACAATGGGTTTATTTGCTATTGTCAATAAGTAGGCTATTGTGAATTTTGGGAATTTGGTACTTTATTTGAATGTACATTGTCTACTATATTATTATTTTTATAAATCTGTTATTCTGTAAAAATAATTTGCATTCCCAGTATGTGAGAAGCCAATAAGAGAAACAGTCTCAAATAGATAAAAATCTGAGACTCCTCTTTTGACCCCTTTTGTGATCCTTGTCATTTCTTGTTGAAAAAATACTGTGGCCTTATTGAAAAGCTTTAAGTTCCTAGCAAAACTACATTTAAGAGGTTAACATTTTTCCTCTTTGGCCAGGAATGCAGCTGTCTGGTAAAGCCAAGGTCAAAACCTTAGCAGGGGTAATTCAACCCTGAGAAAATATTCCCAACCTTGGGTTTCTTATAAGAACCCTGTCAAAATTCAGCCTTGGCCTTGTTCTATTCTGAAGCCAATGAGACCTTTCGTGTTTTGATATGACATAATTTGTAACATCTGCACATCTGTGAAGTTTTGGTGGGGGGAGGGGGTTGTGTGAAATGAGTCTTGAAATATATATAATAAACTCCATGCTCCTGGAGGCAGAGCTGGAAGCATGAGCTAAAAGATCTTCAGTGTCCTTACTTCTTCTCAACTAAGAACTGTGGGAGTAGAAACACAAAAGAAAAACAACTGCTTGAACACATGGTTCGATGAGGATATTATTGGGGATGTAGATTCTAAATGAATACTCTATTGCAAATATTGCAAATATGGAAATAAGTCTTGATCAATGAGAAATGAAAAACCCACTGGAATTGCTTGTTGGCTATGGGAGCAGGGTGGGAGGAGGGGAGGGCAAGAATACGAATTTTGTAACCATGGAAAAATATTCTAATTAAATACATGAATAAACTTAATTCTTTATCCTTTTTTTTCCTTTTTTTTAACCCTTAACTTGTGTGTATTGGCTCCTAGGTGAAAGAGTGGTAAGGGTGGGCAATGGGTGTCAAGTGACTTGCCCAGGATCACACAGCTGGGAAGTGTCTGAGACCGGATTTGAACCTAGGACGTCCCATCTCTAGGCCTGACTCTCAATCCACTGAGCTACCCAGGTGTCCCCAAGCATAATTTTTTTTAAAAAAAGAAACCTTAAGTTTAATTGCTTTTTTATTTGAGATCTCTGGTATAATGTGAATTTTTTATTTTGTACTGATAGTAATCAGTCAAATCAATAACTCAAAAATATATAGAGACTATTCTGGAGGCATTTTGAAAAAGAGAGACAAACTTCCAAAGTCTGACAGACACAGGCCTTGTAAAAAACAAATTCAATGTTATTTTACAATTGTACATTTACTCTGATTTTCAGTATCAGCTAAGTATCCACCATGATAAAATTTGTCTAATAAAGGAAAACAGTACAGGCAAAAAATATATTAGATAAGAAACAAATGTATTTAGTCACCACTGTCTTGATAAATCCAAATCTAGAAACTGCAAAGAAAGGTGCTCTTCGTCCCACAAAAAAGGAGAAGCATCCTAGTTTATAATACAGTTCTTCTGGCAGGGAGAAGGGGAGGGAAAGAACAGGAAGTCTGTAACCATGGAAAAATATTCTAAATGAAATAATCACTAACATTTTTTTTAAATTACATCTCTCATCAACTTTCACATTAGACAAAAATGTATTCCAACTGCTCACGAGATTTGAAGAATTTACACAAAAGAAGGTTCACATCTTTCATGGATATGGAAGGATAAGAGAAACATGCAGAATTTAGCAAGGTACTGATATGAAAGAGAACATTAATGCAAATAATCTTAATTAGATCAGGTTCAATATTATAAAGAGTGCATGTAGAAAAATTATGCTAAATTGTTCTATTTGTCAGCATCTGAATTCAAAGGTTTTAAACTCAGGTTTTCCTGACTTTTGGCCACAGGTACTTTCCATTAAGCTATGATTTCCTTTATATTAGGAATCTATTTAGATCTCTACCTAAGGTGGAAATTCAAAAATTAAGAAAAGAAATCTCAGTTATTTTAATTTGCATTAGTCTGATAAATAATGACTTACTTGGGGCATTTTTTTATATGACAGTGTATGGCTTTGATTTCTTTCTCCAAAAACTGCTTCTTCATATCCTTTGACCATTAATCAACTGAGGAATGACTCCCATTCTTATAAATTTATAGAGTTCATAATATATTTAAGACATGAGACCTTTCTCTGAGAAGGTGTCTAAATCTTTTCCCCTAATTTTTTCTTTCCTTCTAATCTTGACTACATTGGTTTTCTTTTTACAAAAACTTTTTAATACTGTAGAATCAAAATTATCTATTTTTTATCTCACAATGCTCTCTGTCTCTCATTTCTTCATGAATTCTCCTATCCATAAATTTGATAGTAATGTTCCATGTTCTTCTACTATTTCCCTTTGTATTTAGATCATGTATCCTTTTTGACCTTACCTTAGTAAATAGTGTAAGATATTGGTATATATGGTAAGGGTTAAATTAAGGAGTTAGACAAAGTGAGGAGAGAAGTTTAACAGAAACTTTGTTTAATGTAAGAAAGATGTACAGATAGAAAGATAGATGAGAGGAAAGAGATGTTATTAAACTTGTACCGGATAAATATGCCTAAAATTTGTAATAACTACCTGCACTTTCCTAAAACTATCTCTGTCTTCTTGGCACAGGTTCTTCTGCCTGGCTCTTCAGGCCTATTCTACTCTGCTCTATCTATATATTATTCACTAACTACCCAACTCCCTAAAATAATAGACAGCCACCACTCACTCCTTCAATCAGTTTTCTATAGCAGCCCAACTGTCTGCAGCCAACTGCCAACAGAACCTTCCCTCAGAGACAGACTTCCTGTTCTCCAATGATCCCAGAATGAAAAGACCCTCAACTATCAGTGGCTGCTTCCTTTTTCTCCTCACTGACCAACTGTCCACCCTAACTTCCTGTCAGAGGACAGGCTACCTCCTCTCCTCAGGTCCTGGACTCTTTGGTAACAGAATCTTCAGCTCTGGCTTACTGACTCACTGAATCTGTCAGTTCTGATGTACTTGGAAATCCTGCTCTCTGGCATCTTAAGGAGACAGAGGGAGAGATTAAGGAAATCCCACTAAAAATACCTAATTTCTGCCAGACTGCTCTTCAGTTTTCCAAATTGTTTTTGCCAAATAGTGAATTTTTGACCCCAAAACTTAAATCTTTACATTTATCAAAAGCATGGTTACTCTTATCATTTATTGATGTATATCATACTTCTACTCCAGTCCACATATCCACCTTTCTTAACCAGTGTAGTATTTAAATTGATATCCAATTACTCCATGTATTTTATTTTATAAATTTAATTAATAATCACTTGAAGTAGAAAGACAATAAACTAAAAGAAAAAGAACTTCAAACCCAATTATATAATGAAAGGTAAACCCATGTGTGTAGATACTCCTGGCTAGCATAAAGCTTACTTTCCCAGCCATGATCAGAGGAAAAGAGAGCGAGGGGCAGAGATATGCAAAACTTATATCGTCCCCACTTTAGTACCTAAAGTAAAAAGGAACATGGGAAGCTGGGATTTAGAGTCCTGGGGAGCAAATCCTAATTACACACAAGTAACAGACAGTTTTGATAATTACTGCTTTACAATACAGTTAAAGATCTGGTACAGCTAGACCTCTTTCTTTTCTATTTCCTTTCATTATTTCCCTTAATATTCTTGACCTTTGCTTCATCCAAATGAATTTTTATTAATTCTTCTAGCTCTATGTAATTTTTCTTTTGGAAATTTAATTGGAATGACATTAAATAAGTAGATTACTTTAAAATCATGGTCATTTTTATGATATTGGCTTTGCCCACCCATGAACAATGAACATTTCTCCAATTATTTATATCTAACTTTATTGGTATAAAAAGTATTTAATCATGTTTATGTAGCACCTGGATTTGTCTTGGTTGGTATACACCCAGGGTTTTTAATGCTGTTTATGGTTATTTTAAATGGGGGATCTCTTAATATCTCTTCCTACATGGCTTGGTGGCATATAGAAATGCTGGTGGTTTATATGGGTTTATTTTACATCCTGCTACTTTGCTAAAATTATTCATTGCTTCAACAAGCTTTTTCATTAAATCTCTAGAATTTTCTAAGTAGACCATCATATCATCTGCAGAAAGAGATAGTTTTATTACCTTATTAGTCTAACACCTTCAATTACCTTTTCTTACTACTTATTTTCTTTTGCTAGCAGATGATTTTGAATAGTAGTAGAGGTAATGGGCATCCGTGTTCCACTCCTGATTTTATTGGGAAGGTTCTTACCTTATCACCCTTACAAATAATCCTACCTTATGATTTTACATAGATGCTTCTTATCTCTCTATATTCTGTCTCTCTGTCCATCATCTATTGATCTATCCATCTATGTACAATCTATCATTCTGTCTATTCATCTATCAATCCATTTATCAATCTAGCAATCTATCACATATCCATTCATCAATCAATATATAGTCTATCATTTAGCATATCAATCAATACTCTATCAATTATGAATCTATCCATCCAACTGTCCATCTTTCTCTCTATTCATCTATACATCTATCTATATCTATCCATCTGTCTATAATCAATCAATCAATCTCCCCTCCCTAATAGTATCTTCCTTCTCCTCACACTTACTCCCTATGGTTCCTTCCTGTTGTCTCACCTTTTATTCCCCTCCACAATGATATCTTCCTTCTCCCCCTACTCATTGCCTGTGGATCTTTCTTGTAGACTCACCATTTCCTCTCTTTTCTAATGATATCTTCCTTCTCCTACCACTCAATTCTCCATGATTTCTTCCAGCTGGCTTACCTTTTTCTCACCTCCCTCACAGTGTCTTTTTTCTCCTCCCCACTGATTCTCAATTGTTCCTTCCTGTTGTT
>NW_025367083.1:0-6041 GCF_016433145.1 Gracilinanus agilis | reverse complement strand
GAGTTTGCTGAGGAGTGAAAGCAAAGCCTCCCTTGGAACCAGGAAGTTGAGCCCCACTTTCTGCTGGCTTCTGCTCTCACCCAATAGGAAGGCAGTTACTCCAGCAGGAGGGGCCCCTCATTCAGCATCTTAAAGGAGCCTATAGCTGCAGTGGAGATTGACTGGGCACCACAGCTGAGGCTGCTCAACACTGATAGCCCCAAATCTTCTGCTGATCTAGTTACTGGCTCCCAGGCCCCTGGTGGCTCACTTTTACTACCGGCATCTTAATATCCATCACATTATTATCCATTAAGGCTCACCCAGCTAGGAAGTGTCTGAGGCCAGATCTGAACCCAGGACCTCCCATCTCTAGGCCTGGCTCTCCAACCACTGAGCCACCCAGCTGCCCCCCACTTTAGAACTTATTAAGCAAGAATAACTAGTTAAAATGGGAAGCTGCCACTCTTCCTCCCCTTGATGGCTACACCCCAGGGCAATCCCTATCCTGCCCACTCTCCAGCTGCAAACTGCAGTGTGCCAGGATCTCATAAAATCCATTTCTAGAAAGGAATGGAACCCAGAAGCCATTTAGCCCACTAATGGGGGAAGAGAAGACCAGAGAGTTTTTTAAATGACTTACACCAAATTCTGCAGAGCAGTTGACAGAGGCTGTTTTCAAATTCAAGAACTATGATGTTCCTGGGTGGGCTTTCTTTTCTCTGTCCCATAATGCATTTCTTCTCCACAGGACCTCATAGCCTGAGGTCCAAAAGTCTCTCCCTGAGATTCCTTTCCCGTCACCGGCACGGATGCCTCCGTTTCTCAGAAGAGTAAATGGTGAGCCCAGAATTGGGAATAGACGCCCCATGTCACACCCTGACTGGCTGGGATTAGAACTTAATCCTGATGTGAAGTGATTTCACCAGGCAGAGACGCAGTGAAGACCTTTGAAGAGAGGGAACAGCCTGGGCAGAAGTGAGGAGCCTGCAAAGCAGAGCACATGCTGCAAGGGGAGCAGGTCCCCCAGGCTGCAGCCCCAAGTCTGCATGGGAGAGAGGACTGGAGGGATGGATGTGGGCCAGAGCTGAGAGGAGCAAGGCTGAAGTGCCAGGCAATGGGCTGCAGGGAAAGGAGTGTTGGCAGGAGACACACCAACTGAATTCCAGTCCTGCCCCTGACATTTGCTGCCTAGGTGACCTTGGGAAAGTCATTTTGATTACAGGTTTGCCAAATGCTTTACAAAAATCTCTCCTTTGATCCTCACAACAAACCTTGAGCGTCTCGCTTTCCTTCTCTGATTTCCTTCCCCAATTTCTCCTCTATCCAGAGAAGACTTTGAGACAGACCTCCGCAGTGTCTTTCCATCCCAAAATTCTGGGGCTTTCATGATCCCCATTTTCACAGATGAGGAAACTGAGGTTAGGTGACTTGACCAGGGTCACATAAATGGATGAGGCAGGATTTAAACTCAGGTTTTCCTGATTCCAGGTCCATCACTCTATCTGTTGTGTAATCTCTTGGCCTCAGTTTCCTTAACTGTATAATTAGGGATTTGGAGGGAAAACCTTTGAAATCCCTCATGGCTGTTGTTAATCTATGGTTCTTCCACAATTTGACAGATCACATAGCTAAGAAGTATCTGAAGTTAGATTTGAACTCAATTCTTCCTGGTTCCTGGCCCAGCATTCTATCCACTTAACCACCTAGCTGCCCTGTGTGTGCATATATGCATATATGCATTTTTGTGTTTGTGCACCCATATAGGTACATGAATTTGTGAATATGTAACCTGGCTTCAGTAGCCATTTTTATTTTTGTGCTGTTTTATATACTTTGGTTACCATTTTTGTTGACCTTTTTTTTTAACCTTTAACTTCTGTGTATTGGCTCCCAGGTGGAAGAGTGGTAAGGGTAGGCAATGGGGATCAAGTGACTTGCCCAGGGTCACACAGCTGGGAAGTGTCTGAGGCCAGATTTGAACCTAGGACCTCCCGTCTCTAGGCCTGACTCTCAATCCACTGAGCTACCCAGCTGCCCACACTTTATTGACCTTTTATTTTTTTTTTAAACATTTATTAATATTTGTTTTTAACATGGTTACATGATTCATGCTCCTACTTTCCCCTTTACCCCCTGCACTCCCCCCACATGACTGATGCACATTTCCACTGGTTTTAACATGTGTCACTGATCAAGACCTATTTCCAAATTGTTGATAGTTGCATTGGTGTGGTAGTTTCAAGTCTACATCCCCAATCATGTCCACCTCGACCCATGCGTTCACCATGCGTTCAAGCAGTTGTTCTTCTTATATGTTTCCTCTCCTACAGTCCTTCCTCTGAATGTGGGTAACGTCTTTTCCATAGATCTCTCAGCATTATCCTGTGTCATTGCATTGCTGCTAGTACAGAAGTCCATTACATTCGATTTTACCACAGTATATCAGTCTCTGTGTACAATGTTCTCCTGGCTCTGCTCCTTTCACTCTGCATCAGTTCCTGGAGGTCTTTCCAGTTCACATGGAATTCCTCCAGTTTATTATTCCTTTGAGCGCAATAATATTCCATCACCAGCATATACCACAATTTGTTCAGCCATTCCCCAATTGGAGTACATTCCCTCATTTTCCAGTTTTTTGCCACCACAAAAAGTGCAGCTATAAATATTTTTGTACAAGTCTGTTTATCTATGATCTCTTTGAGGTACAAACCCAACAATGGTATGGCTGGATCAAAGGGTAAGTTAGGCTGACTCTCTCTTCCCCTGGCGTTTCTGGAGGCTTTACCCTCAGGGAGGCCTCTCTTGAGTCTCTAATTGTAAAAGACCTTGTGGCTAGAAGCTTTGTTTAATTAACCTCTGTGCCCCAACTGCTGGGCCTCTAAATTCTTACCTGGTCTGGGCCTCTGGTCCAGGCCAGAGTTTCTCTCTCTCAATTTCCCTACCTTCAACCTTCCTAATTGTAAATAAATCACCACAAAAGTCAATTTTGACTTGAGATTATTCATAATTGAGAATTGATAATAGTTCAATCCTCTGGTGACCATCTTTTAATATATTGAACCCATAAAACCCCCTTTTCACCCTTACACCCCTGATGGATCATGCTTCATCCCAAGATCAATGTCTTTGGAGCCAGATGCCAGAGCCCAAATTTCCCATGTCTGAGAAGTTATTTTTCCTCCATTCACAATCTCACACCTTCAACTCCTTCTCCAAAATCTCTTTGGCTTTGACCCCACAGACTGTAAATTAGTAAACTACTGCCATCTTCTTATTCCTCCTGATGCCAAAGGACCCAACCCAGTCTTCAACTCTGGAGCATACTGGAGTTTAGCTTGTAAGCTGCCCAGGGCAGCTCGACCCCACTTTTACTCAAAACAGACATAGTGGCTTAGCTTTTTCCTGGGAAGCTCCCACATGGAGCTCTTCTTTTCACCCTCATTTTGTATTATGGTGACAAGCCAGGAGAACAATTGCAACATGTGAACATTATATGAGAGGGCAACAAATCCCAGGGAGTAGAAACTGAGGAGAAGGAGACTAGGAATCTAAGGTGATTTCTGATCCCCAAGGAAGATGCTAAAACGTATGAGCAAATGGATGACGAAAGCAAAGGTCAGGTACATTATTTTTAAATTTTTTTTAAACCCTCACCTTCTGTCTTAGACTCAGTACTGTGTATTGGTTCCAAGGCAGAAGAGTGATAAGGGTTTGGCAATGGAGATGAAGTGACTTGCCCAGTGTCACACAGCTAGGATGTGTCTGAGGAAAGATTTGAACCTAGGACCGCCTGTCTCTAGGCCAGGCTCTTGTAAGCTTAAAAATTAATATTTTATTTATTTATTTATTTATTTGTCCATTTATTTATTTATTTAGATTATTTAAAAGATGAAAATGTAGAATTCATTCATTCCACATTTTACACCTAGAAGGCATAGTGATGGGGTGAGAGCTAATAAAGCTAAAATACAAGGTGTCCCAAAAACCTTGGTGCATCTAGAGAAGGAATTTTTGGAGCCAGATGGCTGCAGATCAAAGCAGACTGTCTTCCACATCCGTGTATTTATGGTTTTATTTGGGAGTTTTGGTTTTGTATGAGTGTGCTGCTACAACAATCACCACTATGGAAGTGTGTTTTTCATGATAATAAACGTATGGCCCAAATCAAATTGTTTACCATCTCTGAGTGGGGGAGGGAACGGAGGGAGAGAGATGGTTTGGAACTTAGAATTTTGGAAATCATTATTATATGTAAGTGGGAAAATAAAATATTTTTGATTTAAAAAGAAAAACGTTGGTGCAGTGTTTAGTAGCTTGAATAGCTTAAGAGGGCAACAACTAGAATTTAAAATTGCACTAAGACTTTTGGGCCTTCAAAGCCTTTAATGACATCAAAGGGGGTGTGGTAATAAATTATTAAAAAGGTAATTCTCTGATAGGGCAAAGAGGAAGTGTAGATAAATGACTCTAGGTAAAATTGAGGAAGGATAAAATACTTACAGTTGGGTGTGGGAGGGCACGGTTTTGATCAGGGAAGTTTGCCAGGAAGGAGATCTTTACCTTGGGCCTTTATGGAAGACAAAGCTTATGAAAGGTAGAGAAAAGGAGGGGAGAGCATTCCTGGCATTGGACAGAACAGGTCCAATTATATGGTTGTGGGAGATGACATGTTAAGTTCTAAGAACAATTCGAGGTCTCTTTAAAAACAACTAATTAATTAAGAATATTTTTCCATGGTTCCATGGTTCCATGGTTCAAGTTCTTTCCCTCTCTCTTCCCTCCCCTCTCCTGGAGCTGACTAGCAATTCCACTGGGTTATACATGTATCAGTGTTCAAAACATATTTCCATTTTATTAATATTTGCAATAGAGTGATCAGTTAAAGTCAACATCCCTAGTCATATACCCATTGAACCATGTGATCAATCCTATGTTTTTCTTCTGGGTTTCTACTCCCACAGTTCTTTCTCTGGATGTGGAGAGGGTTCTTTCTCATAAGTCCCTCCCGATTAGAACAATTCAATTTCCTTAGAAGGTAGAGTCCATTGAAGGATAGTGTTGGGAGATAAGATAACAAGTGTAGATTTGTAAACCAGGTTATGAAGGACCCTAAATGCCTCAAGAATTAGTATTTTTATCCTTTGTTTGCTAGAGAGCCACTGAAGATGCTTGAGCAAGAGAGTGATAGAATGAGAATCATCTGAAAAAAATCATAAAATTTAGATTAAGAGTTGGATGACACTTTAGTGGTCATAGTTATAGATTTAGAATTGGAAAGAGCCTCTGAGAACCTTCTCATTTGACACATGAGGAAACAGGCACAAAGAGTAAATGGAAATTCTTGCTCAGACTTGCTCAGTGTCACATAGCCAGGAAATGTTTGAGGCAGGATTTAAACCAAATTATTCCTGATTTCAGATCAAATGTCCAAAGTCATCAGACCCAGCCCCCTTATTTTCCATATGAGGAAAGTTAGATGGTTATGAGACTTACCATTGGTCACATATCCAGTATCAGAGATGGGATACTTGGTCTTCTTGATATCAAGTCCAATATACTTTGCTGCCTCTCATTTGAGATAGAGTGCATTACCTTCTGTGGTCACCACTACTTATGTGTTTAGCAATTTTTTTAGTTTTATCCAATTCTTCATGACCCCATCTGGGGCTTTCATGGTAAAGATTTTAGAGTAATTTAACATTTCCTTCTCTACCTCATTTGACAGATGAGTAAACTGAGGGAAACAGGCTTAAGTGACTTTCCCAGGGTCACACAGCTACTAAGTAACAGAGGCCTGATTTGCACTAATGAAGATGAGTCTTTCTGACTCAGGGCCTGGTGCTCTGTGAACTATGGCCACAACTAGCTATGTGATGACCACTACAATGAACTCCAAAAGAGTTGCAGAGTTAATAGGGTCATTAGAGGTCGGATGCTCTGTTGACGATTTTTACCAGTCTGTAATATTTTTTATTTCCGAAGATCCCTCTTTCTTTTTCCCCTTTATACAGATTTCTTTCTTTCTTTCTTTCTTTCTTTCTTTCTTTCTTTCTTTCTTT
>NW_025367082.1:0-4945 GCF_016433145.1 Gracilinanus agilis | reverse complement strand
TATATATATTATATATGTAATTGTCAGGTATACAGTCACTCATCTGTTGATGAGGTAATGTATAGTAAAAATGAAATTGGAATTGGAGTGAGAAGATCTGGAATTGAATCTTGGCTTTACCATTTCTAATTTGTGTGACCTTGAGAAAGTAATTTCTCATTTATCTGTCTTTTTTTTCAGCTGTAAAAACAAGGCCGTTTGACTAGGTTCCTTACAGATCTTGAGGCTATGCTGTTTTCATTGATTCTCTAGTAGAATGAATTTATTTTTCATTTTCATTTTCATTTTATTTAAAAATACTTTTCCATGTTTCCATGATTCATTTTCTTTCCCTCCCCTCTTTGCTCCCAGAGCCTATAAGCAATTCCACTGGGTTGGACAAATGTTATCACTTGATACCTATTTCCATATTATTCGTTTTTATCATAGAATGAAAACCCCAAATCATATATCCGTATAAAAAAGTGATGTGTTGTTATAAGTTTTTCTTTTGTGATTCTGCTCCCATAGTTCTTTCTCTCATTGTGGATAGAATTCATTCTCCCTCAGGAATGTCCTGGATTTGCTATTGCTATTAGTAGTAAAGTCCATTACTTTGGATAGTTCCACAATGTTTCACATCAGTGTACGGTATTCTCTTGGTTCTGCTCATTTCACTCTGCATTAGTTTTTGGAGGTCTTTCCAGTTCATATAGAAATCTTCCAGGTCATCACTCCTTACTACACAATAGTATTCCATCACTATCATATACTACAATTTGTTCAGGCACTCCCTAATCGAGGAACAACCCTCCTTTTCCATTTTTTTTTTTTTTTTTTGCCACATGAAGAGTGCAGCTATGAATATTTTTGTAGAAGTATTTTTCCTTATCTCTTTTGGGTACAAACCCAGTAGGGGTATTGCTGGATCAAAGGGAATACAGTCTTTTAAAGCTCTTCTTCCATGCCTTGGTTCTGTCCCCATCCCATAGATTTTTTTTTTTTATTATTAAACCCTTAACTTCTGTGTATTGGCTCCTAGGTGGAAGAGTGGTAAGGGTGGGCAATGGGGGTCAAGTGACTTGCCCAGGGTCACACAGCTGGGAAGTGTCTGAGGCCGGATTTGAACCTAGGACCTCCCATCTCTAGGCTTGGATCTCAATCCACTGAGCTACCCAGCTGCCCCCCCCCCACCATAGATGTTTTAATATACTTCCTCCTCATCCCGACATGGCAATTTTTTAATTCAAGATTCAGTTCTGATATTATGTCTTCCTTGATCTTCCCTTCATCTACAACTAGAATCACTCTCCTCAAAGATTTTCTTAAAAACAAGTTTAATGATGCTTTCTTTGTTTTAAAAATTTTTGCTGCCATTTCCAAATGTCCCCCAAACTTCCATTCCCCTCACCCCCAAAGAGAACACTCAGTTGTATTGATGTTCTCAGAGTCAATGGAGTTCAATGAAAAGAGTATTGGATTTGGTGTTAGTAGCCCCTGGTACAAAATGCCTAATTCAGCCAATTGTGCAACCTTGGGAAAATTTTCCCTCATCTTTGAAATGAAAATATTGGATTTAGATGACCTCAGTGGACGACCACTTCTCAGCTTGTCCTGGGCACTTCTCTTGCGGGCGAGTTGAACCAGACGCCTGCTGGAGTTCCTTCCAACTCTATGACCCTATCAGCTTTAAACTATGGTATCAACATCAGTTAAAACAAGCATGTATCCTGACTGTACCTGCCAGCATAGACATCATTCTGCGCCTGACCTCTTGGATCTTTTAGCGTTTGAAAGGACGTCCAAGGCCACCTGACTCAACCCTTTCTAATTTACAGGTCAGCAAACTGGGGCTAAGTAGCCTTTCTAAGGACACACAAGTAGTAAGGAACAGGAGCAGGATGAGAATCCAAGTCCTTTGGCTCCCACTTTCTCTTTGACCACTGCCTCTCCTGTGGTGGACCGCTTCTGGCCAAAGGCACAAGGTATATTTCCTCATCCCGCCTCTGGAGGATGCCATCAGTTATCAAATCAAGCTGAGTTCTGCTGTCATTGGCTGTCGCTTTCCTTACGTGCCATGAATGTGTGGTAGAATGCTGGCACTTCTTCTTCTGACCTACATGGCCTTCGGCAACTCAGTTTTTTTCTGTAGCCCTCAGTTTCCTTATTTGTCAAAGGAAGGAATTGGAGGAGATCTCAAGGGTCCCTTCTAGCTCAATGATCTCAGGACCTATAAAGCTTCTAAGCTGTGAAGTAGTCTAGCAACTCTTGTGCAAAAGGAAACGGAGTAAACATTGATTAAAATAATGGTCAGATTCCTTTCTCTTAAATTGGGGCATTTTGTAGGCTGTCTTAGAACTGTTTGGATTCATTTGAAGCCGGTGATGGTCAACCAATGCTTGTTATATGCAAAGGTCTGGATTTGATGCCCTTGAGGTTAAAAAGAGGAAAATGTCCTCAAGGAGGGAATTTTGGCTGTAAACGTCTAAAGCTGACTAACTTGGGAAAGCAGCAATGGGCAAGGGCCAAATGGGGTAATATGCCCATACTTATTAGTGTTTTGATTTTTTTGTTTTATGATTTTATCAGTATAAATGCCATTAAAGAATAAGTAGTAACATCAACTCTGCCCTGAGACCATTTCCATCCGACGTAGAGCTTAAACCTTCTCTCTGGGTTGTTTTCCCTATTAAAATATGAGCTCTTCCAGGAGCAGGGACTGTCGGACTTTTTCATTTGTATTCCCAGCTTTCCACATAGCAAGTGCTCAATAAATGCTTCATTCATTCATTCATTTATTCATTCATTCATTCATTGGAGAGATTCAGAGGAGAAGACCATGGCTGTTCTTTTTTCTGATTGGGAGGACTGGCATAGAGGAAGCTTAAGCTCAACTTTGAAAAAGGAAGGGACTTAGATCAATGGGTAGGAGCTGGCACATCTTCCCAGGAGCATGATGTGGACAAAGGTTAAGTTTATGGAAGCGTAACGTAGATTGATTGGGGAGATTGTGAAGAGACATTAAGTAGTAGGGGTGGATCTGTCAGGGTTGGGGTGAGGAGATAAAGCTGGAAAGGTGGTTTGAGGCTGGACTGTGGACTTGAAAAAGCTCCAGGTGGTGGAGTTAGGACTTTATCTTCTACATCTCCAGATAGGAGAGTTTTCTTGCTCTAGAAGGAAAAATGTTGGACTTGAAAACAAAAGCCCTGGGGTTGAGTCCCAGCTCTGCTACATATTGCTTAGATGACCTTTCTTACATGGACCTCACTTTACCTCTCCTGAGGCAGAGGGTTGCCATTGGAGACCTCTGAGCCTTTCAGATCTGGTATTCTGTGCCTCCATCATGCTGTCATCAAAGTGGCCTATACATCTTTATTTTTATTTCTTTTTATTGCATTTTTTTAAACCCTTAAGTTCTGTGTATTGGCTCCTAGGTGGAAGAGTGGTAAGGGTGGGCCATAGGGGTCGAGTGACTTGCCCAGGGTCACACAGCTAGGCCAGATTTGAACTCGGGTCTTCTGTCTCTAGGCCTGGCTCTCAATCCACTGAGCTATCCAGCTGCCCCTACATCTTTATTTTTAAAGATGAATCCTTAGTGTTTGGAAGATCTAAGCAATTCCATCAAACTCCATTGCTGCTAGAAGGAAAGATCATTCCGCCGTAGCGCCTGTGTTGACACTGGCGCCCTACCTCAGGCTGGGAACGCTGTAGGAGACCAGGGAGTTTGAGAGGTCCCTGCCAGGGTGGGTCTGGGGGCTCGCCTTTCTGGACTGAATCAGACTTTTGACCTTATCCTAAAATGAATATGATCCTCCCACCCCCAACTGCCAATCAACACTAGCATCAAATTGTGTTGCATGCTCAGCCTGAGGCACTCCTGGAGGTTTGCTTCAATGCTGGCTCTCATCTCGAGGGAGGGACTGGAATCTGGCCAGTCTCCTGGGATCTGAGAGGAAGGAGAAACTCTCTGAGGAATTCACCCTTTGGCATTTGTCTCACTCTAGGACTTGCTTTTCATTTGACTTGAAATACAGTATAATGTGAGAACAGAACAGGGCCAGGGGCGGGAGACAGGACTTAACAGGCTTGTGACTTTGGAGAACAATTCTTTGTTGGGATTGGATTTACATGGCTGTAAGTTATAGCCTATGTAGGCAAGGAGTGACCACGCCACATAAGCAGGGCTGTTGATGAATTCTGTAGAGATGGGCTTGACCTCACTTCCCATTCTCCTTTAGCTGTTCAGCCTAATCACCCAGAAGGAACTTTTGTTCCATGTTTCAATCTCCTTTACTTCCTCCTCCTCCTCCTCCTTTCTTATTCTTTTGCCATCACAAATAGATTTGTTTTAAAAGAAAAAGCCTTTAAAACCATTCCCCTGACATTGATTCAGTATATGATGTACCGAGCTGGATATATTTTTTTTTTAACCCTTAACTTCTGTGTATTGGCTCCAAGGCAGGAGAGTGGTAAGGGTGGGCCATGGGGGTCAAGTGACTTGCCCAGGGTCATACAGCTGGGATGTGTCTGAGGACGGATTTGAACCCAGGACCTCCTAGGTTATGAGCTGGATATTAAGGCAGTTAAGGGGTAAGTTATATATTACTCCTCCCGTCAAGAAACATACAGTGTAGTTGTAATAAGCTAATTTGGTATATATATTCAAGGAGAGGCTAGGGACTGAACTTGCTATTTCATTTGGTTTAGGGAATTATTGGGTGAAGAAGCACTTTAAAAAAAAAATAAAGGCATATTGATAGCTTTTCTGTAACTTAGAGACCTAGAGAAGAGCCTAGAGTGCCCAGATCACTGAGAGGGTCAGTGATCTGCTCAGGGTCACACAGCCAGTACATGTCAGGATGAATACTTGACTCAGGTCTTCCCCATTTGGAGGATGGCTCTCTCTCTCTCTCTCTCTCTCTCTCTCTCTCTCTCTCTCTCTCCTCTCTCTCTCTCTCTCTCTCTC
>NW_025367081.1:0-6370 GCF_016433145.1 Gracilinanus agilis | reverse complement strand
CCTGGAGGGAAGGGACCGGCCTGAGCCCCTGCCCTCATCGTCAGCCCCCGCCCCGTGCGGAGGGGAGCTGACCTGATGGACTGGCGCAGGTGAGAGCCTGCTAGCGAGCAGGCGTGCCTCCGCGGAGTCCTGGCAGCCCGAGGCGGAGAGGGGCACCGAGGGGGACGGGAAGGGGCACCGTGCAAGGGGAGTCTGGACACTTTACCAGAACCACACAGAGCAAAATGGGACCCAGGCGTCCCGCGCAGAAATTGTTCCCACCGCCCCGGCAGCCCCCTTCCAATCCCCGGGATCCTGGGTGTCGGCGGGGTCGCTTGAGGGGCACCGAGGGGAGGGGACCTCTCTGAGAGCAACTGCGGGGGTGCGGCGGGGGCGCGGGTTAGCCGCGAGAAAGTTACAAGGAAAGCCCCGGAGACAGCCTGAGAGTGGCTGATAACAGTTATCCACAGGTAGCCACGAGCCCAGGCGAAGCCCCAAGCATTTATTGAGCGCCTACTATGTATATGGCAGGCTATAAAGATTAGAGCTCTGGGCGTCCAGCCAGGAAGATCTGGGTTCAGATTCCAGCCAGCTCTCTGGGCATCAGACAATTCTCTGAGCGAAGTTAGAGCCACTTGCTCTCAGCGTAGGTGGAGAGAATCTGTGGGATCCTAGGGCTGAAAGGGACCTGAGAGGCAGCTTATTTTAGAGAGGAGGCACCCACGGCCAAGGGAGGGCTGGGTTTTGTTTTATTTTATTTTGTTTTATTTTGTTTTATTTTATTTTTTTATTTTAACCCTTACCTTCAGTCTTAGAATCAATACTGTCATTTGGTCCCAAGGCAAAAGAAAAGTAAGGGCTAGGCAATGGGGTTTAAGTGACTTGCCCAGGGTCACACAGCTTGGAAGTGGTTGAGACTAAATTTGAACCCAGGACCTCCTGTCTCTAAGACTGGATCTCAATCCATTGAACCACCTAGCTGTCTCCAAAGTGGGGTTCTAAGTGACTTGTCCAAAGTTACACAGCTAGGGGCAGCTGGGTAGCTCAGTGGATTGAGAGTCCAACCCAGAGACGTCCTGGGTTCAAATGTGGCCTCAGACACTTCCCAGCTGTGTGGCCCTGGGCAAGTCACTTGACCCCCATGGCCCACCCTGACCACTCTTCCACCAAGGAGCCAATATACAGAAGTTAAGGGTTAAAAATAAAAATAAAAAAATAAAGTTACACAGCTAGTAGCTAGCAGAACTCGGATCTTCTGACATCAAATCCATTGTAGTAACGTTCGCTTCCTCACCAAGGCAGTCCCAGCTCCTTGATATAGCAATAAGTTATATTTATACAGCACTTTCCCTACTTAATTCCATTTAAATCACTTAACCTCTGTCTGCCCCAGTTTCCTTTAGCTGCAAAATGGGGACAACAACAGCTCCTACTGTTGTGAGCAGCAAATGAGACTGTATTTGTAAATCCCCCGGCTGTGCCCGGCACATAGTAGGTGCTTAATCTGTCCTCAGTTTCCTTCCTTACATTTGGTCCTCACCATCATTCTGTGGAGGTGAGGGACTTTATTATACTCGTCTGAACTAATGAGGAAACCGGGGCTCAGAGAGGCCAAGTAGTCTACTTCTTCGGGGTCACAGGCGCACTGAGGTTCTTTGCCTCTTCTGGAAGGATGGGGAAGCCAGAAATAGCCAGGAGCGGCATAAAGAGATCCCACTGAGTTTGCTGAGATCCTGCAAACATTTCCAGCTTGAAAACACTTTGTTGAAATGTCCCTCCTCTCTGACCCCGAATTCCCCAGGCCGCCTTCTTGGCTTGCTGTCTTGAGCCGAAACCCTGTTCCTGGGACGCCGACCATTCTTCCCAGCATCCCCCTTTCCCTCCCCACAGAGGGTGCCCCATGGAGAGTATTGTGGCTGCCGGGAAAGCATCTGGGTTCTTTAAAGACACGGCAGCCCAGCCGAGAATGGGCAGAGATATGGATGTGGCGTGGGCCTCGAGGTTCAGAGGGCTCCGATGCCTCCGTCTCCAGGGACCCAGAGGCAGGAAAAGGAAAGAGAGCAGGAAGATAGGGTAGGAGATGGGGGGCTGGGCCAGGAAATGGGGGATTCGGAGGAGGAGACCAAGGTCAGGACCCTTGAACAGAGTTGGGCTGCTCCAGCCGTGGGGTAAAGGGAGAGGAGGAATACTGGGAGGAGGAGGAATTCTGGATACTCAAGGAGCTGCTAGAGGAAGAGTCCCCGATCTGAGTCCCAAGATAATGTCAGGATCCCACAGCCTGGGCTATTTCCTTTGCTTCTAGACTAGTGGAACAGTCATCTAGTTAGTCAGCAAACATTGACGAAGGGCTTTCTATGTGCCCGACGCTGGGCTAAGTCCCAGGTACACAGAGAAAGAAAAAAATAGTTCTTGCCCTCAAGGAACTTACATTCTTTTAAAAAATTATTTTAATAACAAATTTGCACATATTTTTTCCAAAGTATATGATCCAAATTGTCTCCTTCCCTTCTTCCCCCCCCCCCAGATGGCAAGCAAAATCACACAAAACATATTACATTCTTTTCTTTTTTTTTTTTTAACTCTTACCTTCCATCTTGGGGTCAATACTATGTATTGGCTCCAAGGCAGAAGAGTGGGAAGGATGGGCAATGGGAGTCAAGTGACCTGCCCAGGGTCACACAGCTGGGAAGTGTCTGAGGCCAGATTTGAACTTAAGACCTCCCGTCTCTAGGCCTGGCTCTCAATCCACTGAGCTACCCAGCTGCCCCCCATATTACATTCTAATGGGAAAGTCAAACATGAAAATAACCAGGTATATGCAAGATACAGGCAAGGTAATGGAGGATAATCTTAGTCAATAAGAATTTTTTTAAGTCTTTTTTTTAAACCTTTACCTTCTATCTTAGAATCAATATTGTGTATTGGCTCCAAGGCAGAAGAGTGGTAAGGGCTAGGCAATGGGGGTGAAGTGACTTGTCCAAGGTCACACAGCTGGGAAGTGTCTGAGGCTAGCTTTGCATTCAGGACTTCTCATCTCTCGATTTGTCCCTTTATCCACTGTGCTACTTTGCTGCTCCTTTTAAAAGGCTTTAAAATAACTTATTTATGAAAGCATGCCAAGGGCTGGGGATTCAAAGAAAGGTAAAAGCTTGGTCCCTGCCTTCAAGGAGCTTACAATCTAATGGCAGGGATAGGAGAGTCAGTATGTGAATAGCTATTTACAAACAAGATGTATAAAGGATAAACTGGAAAAATCTCAGAGGGAAAAAATTCGTTTTTTTTTTTTTAACCTCTTGTCTTCTGTCTTAGTATCAGTTCTAAGACAGAAGAGCTGCAAGGGCTAGGCAGTCAGGGTTAAGTGACTTTCCCAGGGTCACACAGTTAGGAAGTGGAAAGAACTCATATCAAGGAGGACTAGGAAAGACTTCTTGCAGGAGGTCAGATTTTTTGGTGAGACTTGAAGGAAGCCAGGGAGGCCAGGAGGCAGAGGTAGAAGGGAGAGATTTCCAGGCATGGGGAAATGCAGAGGAGATAGGGGGGCGTCTTTTGCCTGAAGAACAGCAAGGAGGCCAGGATTACTTAGACCTTTTTTGGCCTACCGCCCCCTTTCCAGAAAGAATATTACTTAGTCCCCTGGAAATTAATTTTTTTTTATTTTAATAGCAATTAATAGGAAAGATTAATGCACCTGTGGCCATCACTGCTATCCTGGATCACTGCAGCACCCACCAGGGGGCGATGGCGCCCACTTTGGGAATCACTGACTTAGATCATGGATTCTATGAAAGGAATTAGATATAAAGTGACTGGGAAGAAGGGAAGAAACTCTGAAGGGCTTTGAAGTTGAGGCAGAGTTCCCTGTGAGATCCTAAAGGCAATGAGGAGTGACTGGAATTAACCACAGAGGGGAGGACTTTAGGAGGATCCCTTTGGGCAGCTGAGTATGGATGGAGTGGAGTGGGGGCACTCGATGGGGGGAGATCAGTGGAAAAGCATGAAGTGACTCCGGCCTGAACCTGGCTGGTGGCTGTGTCAGAAGGAGAGAAGGCGAGCCGGGAAGTAGAGGAGAGATGTTGGGCAGGAGCTGGCAACAGAGCAGTGAGCAGTGAGAGAGAATGAGATGTCAAGGAAGACAGTCAGGCTATCTCCCAGGGGAAGGTGCTGCTCCTGCTTACAAGTGGGTCTCCATCAGTCTCCTCCTCCCTCAGCAAGGCTCAAACGGAGGTGAGGAATGTAAGGTGAAGGGCTGTGGAGTAACGGCAGGAGGACGGGGCTTATGTCCTACCTCCGACCCTTCTTAGTGGTGCAAAGCATTTAGCCTCTCTGGGTCTCTGTCCTCACCGGTGAAATAACTGGTGTATCTACCATCTACCTTCCAGGCTTGAAGAGAGTGTGGGAGGGGTGGGGGGGTTTGGGGGGGCTGGGGCAGGAAGGATCCGGCAGGACCCTTGGACCCTCCAGTGACATGATGATGATATAGAACGCACTTTTTATTTTTGTTTTTAAGCCCTCACCTTCCGTCTTGGAGTCAATACTGTGTATTGGCTCCAAGGCAGAAGAGTGGTAAGGGTGGGCAATGGGGGTCAAGTGACTTGCCCAGGGTCACACAGCTGGGAAGTGTCTGAGGTCAGATTTGAACCCAGGACCTCCCGTCTCTAGGCCTGACTCTCCATCCACTGAGTTACCCAGCTGCCCCCTAGAACACGCTTTTTAAATTTTGAAGAACTCTGTAAATGCCAGCTGGTGTTATTCCTCAGACATTGTTTTCCTCATGATATTCCTCCCTTGAGAAACCTTCAAAGTCTCCCATTTCCTCCCACTCCAAGCCTACATTCCTGTTTCTGGCTTTCCGAATACCTCAAAACTGGCCCTCCTCTACCTTTTCAACTCCCATTCCTGGACAGCTCCTCCCCTTTAGGGCTACTCCTCAGAGCCGGCAGCTATGTCAGCACTAACCACTGGACCTTCCTGCAAATGGGTGGCCTGACTGGAATGTCCTTCCTCCCTGGCCTGCCCACCCACTCTTCGAGACTTAGATCAAGTCTCATCCAGCTGCCAACCTCAGTTCTCATTAATCTGGAAACTCCCCCTACATTCTCCTGCTCGTACCACACAATTTAGCAAATAATTAATTTCCTGTGGCTTTGCCTTCAGCTGATCTGTGTCCCGGGTGTTTGCCTTACTGTCCAGACTTAACTGTACCCTGGGAAGGCAGGATTTTATACTGCCCAGTACAGCGAAGAGATGAAATCAATTCAGTAAACAGTAAAAGGCTTAATCCCTGCTTGCAGGTGACCAGGCCAAGGCAACTGTGATTGATGAGGATGATATAAAGACAAAAACTTGAGTCCCTGCCTTCTGGGAGATTACTTTTTCCTTGGAGCTGGGGGGAATAGAGCCTGCACAGAAGTAAGCGTTAAATGTTTCCAAAGCCATTTCCTTTTTTTAGACTACCAGATACTCATTTAAAATGTTTAAAAATGGGCAGCTGGGTAGCTCAGTGGGTGGAGAGTCAGGCCTAGAGACAGGAGGTCCTGGGTTCAAATCCGGCCTCAGACACTTCCCAGCTGGGTGACCCTGGGCAAGTCACTTGACCCCCTTTGCCTAGCCCTTACCACTCTTCTGCTTTGGAGCCAATACACAGAAGTTAAGGGTTTAAAACTTTAATTAAGATGGAGTTTTGACAGATATAACTGGAAAACACTTGGCAAATATACATACATATCTATGTAGTCTATCTTCTATCATTATCCATTTCTAGCTAAACAATGAACACCTTCTAATTTAGTTTTTTTTTTAAAAAAACATTGAACAAGATTGCATGGGATGCAGGAATGTTAAAGTCTTGCTATATTCAAGCAAAGTCATTTCTTTTTTTTGAAAGGGTTTATTACTATCTTTTGTTTTTATAGAATGCCCCCACTCTGTTTCAAAATACAGCTTTTCCTCCTCCATCCCCCCTCCCCAGAGAGCTGGATTCTTCTTGCCCTTTTAAAAACAAACCCTTACCTTCAGAATTAGTATTGATCAGAAGGCTATTTATTACTGGGATAGCTAAGGTGGTACAGTAGATATAATGCCAGGCCTGGAGTCTGGAGATCCTGGGTCCAAATTTGGCCTCTGATACTTCCTAGCTGGGTGACCCTAGATGAGTCACTTCACCCTAATTGCCTAGCCTTTGCTGCTCTTTGGTCTTAGAATTGATCTAATTCTCAAATTAAGGATTTGAACCCAGGTCCTCCTGACTCCAAGCTTGGCTGCTCTTTTTCTTCTCCTTTTAACTAAAAAGCATGATTGAATGGAAGCTGAAGCCCAGAGCCCAGAAAAGTACCAGGAAAGCAGAGTTTGAGTCCTCTCTCTCTCTCTCTCTCTCTCTCTCTCTCTCTCTCTC
>NW_025367080.1:0-10972 GCF_016433145.1 Gracilinanus agilis | reverse complement strand
GGGGGGCTGGGCCCAGGCCCAGGCCCAGACCCAGGCCCAGGCCCTACCAGTGTTGGGGCCTCTGCTCCGCATCGTGTGATCGGCTGCCAGGGTGGCTGCGATGCTTGTAGGCCCTGGGGAAGGCGGAATTATAAGCCTCCCCTTCTCCTTCTAGAGCCGCCACCTCCTGCCGCTTCCTTGTCTCTCCCCACCATCCCCCCTCAACCTTCCCTGTCCTGCAGTGAGTGGGAGTCGAGAGCCGACCCTAGCCCCAGGCCATCCCCACATCTCGATACCCGGCCTCCCGGCATGGCTCAGGAGAAAATGGAGTTGGACCTGGAACTGCCAACCGCCCCTGCCCCACCAGATGGGGGCAGCTTGAGGAGATCCAACAGTGCTCCCTTAATCCATGGGCTCAGGTGGGTGTGTGTGTGTGTGTGTGTGTGTAGAAGCCCTCCCCCCCCTCTCCTCCCAGCAACTCACCTACCCTCTCCTATGTAAGTGAAAGACTCTGGGCCCCCAGGGCCTTTTGAGGGCATCTGAAGTCTAGATGTTGGGGGGGCGGGGCAGTGGGAGGGTGCCGAGGGGGAAGGCAGGCATGCTTACAAAAGGGTTAAGCAGGTCCAGTAGGAGGGTGAGATGACAGTTTGGAAGAGGACTTGAAGGGGGGAATCTGAGTACTTTGCCTGATGTAAAGTGACCTGCAGAATTGGCTGCCCCATTTGACAGGTTGTGTGACCTCCCTGATTCTGAGCAGGGAATGTCAATCTGAAACTTCCGGAGCTGGCTGCCTTTAATTTAACACCTGTTTTTAGAGGCATTGAGGGATTTGCCTCCCTGTAATATTACAAAGAAAGAACCTACACTAAAGTATATTTTAACTGACAGTTTAATGCTGAAGCCATTTTTCTTGAGGCGACTGGAAGTGATTCCTAATAGGAAATAATGTATCATTTACAGTCCCTAAACTTAGTTTCCAGGAACTCTTTGATGCTCTGAAGGATCTGTGATTGCCCCTGTGAGTCAGTGAGGGCCCTCCATCCAAGGATGCAGATCACAAATCTTTCATTTAATGCCAACCCCTTCCCTCCCCCCCAAATCCTTTTGAAATGTAGTTTAGACTGAGGAAATTGTGAGATTAGAAGATTTAGGAAACTATGTCATCTTAAACTTTAGTGTTGTCTTATTAACTGGAAGAGGCATGTATTTTTACACTGAATAAAACATTAATGGGATTTTGAATACATTCTCCAGATCTTTTCCATTTTATAAGTAGCATTTTTAAAAAATCACATTTGACTAGATGGCCAATTTTTAAGGCCTTCTAGTTGTGGACTTCATCAAGAATATCCTAGTTAAGCACAAAATGAAATATGGAAACAACTTGTTGAACATTTATTTGAGTTAACTCCAGTATAATATGAACTATTTTAACCAGAGTCTTTTCTTTATTAACTTTTTAACTTGAGGGAAGGATGGGATGGTTATTGAGGTTGCTTTCACTTGGCTAAAATCTGAAGTTCAAGAAGACCCTCTGTTTCTCATAGACACTGGCCTATGACTTTTCAGATTTGAGGAGAAAATAGTAAATAATAACAATTTTGACCAAGGTTTAGACTTTTCTAGAAAGGTACTGTTGCTTCCTGAATTATGAAATATATAGTTTTTATGTGATGAAGTATTCATTTGAGAGGGAGCATATGCTGTCAGAACAACAAAGTAGGAATCTGGAGACTTTGGTAAGTCACTTAACCTGATTATAAAACAAGAGGGTTGAAACCTTGAGTCTATGATAATAGCTGAAAGTTTGACAAAAAAACAAGTGAAAATGTCTTTGATATGGAGATATAGTAACAGTTCATCTTATTTTCCAGTGATAATTCACAGATTTTTCAGCCTTATGCAATCCGAACCCGGAGGAATAGTACAACCGTGATGAATCGTCACAGTATGGTAAGTTTATCAGTAAATATCTGAAATTTGGAGACTTTGCCAACCTGCATTGGTTTGGTAGAAGGAGTTTCCTATACATATGAAAACATAAATCTAGTTCTATCCCTATCTGAACTGTTTAAGACAGGGGAAAAAAAGATTTACCTTTGAGATAGTTTTTCCTTAAAATCAAGCAAAAGATGTCACAGTTGCAAGACATTTAACATTCAGCCAATGGTGAAAAATCTAATCAAGCTGTGAGGTTTTTGTTTAATGTTTTTACTCTGTAAGTAGCACATTTGAGTTTTGGAGGCCTTATAAAATTTACCTGCCATGGGAATGTTTTTTTTGAAAGGAATGATCATTTGTTCATCCATGGTTCTGAAATAAGTCAGTATTTATTTTAAATTATACCTCATGATGTTTTTAATTGGTCCAGGGTGGAAAAAAAACACCACATGGTAGGTTTTATTTGATGACTCTATATTGGATTATCCTACTTTTTCAAAATATAGACCCTTTAAAAATGTTGGCCAATTATGTTTTGATATTCTCTGAAGATTTACCACCTAATTTTACTAAGGTTCTTGAGGATTATATTATTCTATTACTGGCTCTTAAGAGTTGGAGAAAGTTAGGATGTGGTTTTATTCATCTATTTTCAATAATTTCCCCCAAACACTGGGGGGGGGAAAAGGGTTTATTTACTTGAGGGTTCCATTTGTCAATGAAATAACAAGTTTAGGGCCTATTTCTCTCCCTATTCCTAAATATTAAACATTTCCTATGCATCAAGTACCATGTAAGATACAAACCTATAGAAGGCAGCTAGGTGGCTCAATGGAGGTCCTGGGTTCAAATCTGGCCTGAGACATTTTCTAACTGGGTGACCTTGGGCAAATCACTTAAACCCCCATTGCCCAGCCCTTTTTGTTCTGCCTTGGAACCAATACACAGTATTACTTCTAAGACAGATAGTAATGGCTTAAAAACTATATAAACATATAACAATGTACCCTTGCTCTCATGGAGCTTATGATAGGGAGATAAGACAAAAATATTTCAAAATGGAAAAATACACACACACACACACTCTCTTATCCTGAGAAGTCTAAATAGGGAAAAATTATACAAGTTTGTGGAGGGGGTATGGAAGGAATCAAGGATGGTGAGAAGACAGCCTTGGAACTTGCTGAGTCTTAAAAGGATAGCTCAGCAGGTACAATCAACAGCAGCAACAAGTGATAGTATTGTTGATCAAAAAAGGAGATAAATATAAAGAAAAGCAAGAGAACCAAAAGCATAGCAGCTTGAAGCCATTTAGTATAGGAGCAAGTAACCTATGTTGACAACCGAGAACTTTATAATAGGAATCATAATCAACAAGTCAACAAGCATATTAATGAGACTGTGTCATCAAGAAAAGTTGAAATCGGGCGCAGCTGGGTAACTCAGTGGATTGAGAGCCAGGCCAAGAGATGGGAGTTACCGGGTTCAAATGTGGCCTCAGAAACTTCCCAGCTGTGTGACCCTCAGCAAGTCACTTGAACCCTATTGCCTGGCCTTGGAAGGTAAGGGTTTTTAAAAAAAGAAAGAAAGAAAGAAAAGTTGAAATCATACTCAGTATGTTAGAGTTCCCTCTTGATTGGTTTCCCCAAGCTTGACTAGGTAAGATAACACTATTGAATTGTTGGGGGGTTCAGGGAGGAGTAAAGGCCATTAGTAATGACATTAAAAAGAGAAGATGTATTCCAAAGTAGCCAGAATTTCAGCTATAAAAGTTTAAAGTCAAGTCGTTAGAAATTTGAGAATTGAATGGGCTAGGCTGCTTAGGTACCTTATATAGATTGCCCCCCATCTCCCAAGGCAGTGATGAGCAAACTACAGCCTGGGGGGATGGGACTGAAATGTTCTATCTGGCCATGTGACATTATTCCTAATCTGATGAATACAATGAGTAGGATACAATACAATGAAACTTGGAAAGAGTTGCCTTAGAAACAGACTGACAGATGAGCATTTCCTTTCCTTTGGCTCCCTCTTTAAAATGTTTGCCCATCATTGTCCCAAGGTATTAAGACATGATATATCAAGTTGAGGGAGAGACCCATTAGATCTGTAGTCATGTAGAGAAATGGCTACAAATAGAAGAGTCCCTTGTTTTTAGAACAAAAAGCAAAGAATGCAGTGCTACCCTTGAAGACAGATTAAACCCCTTAATTTTTATTCTGGGCATTCTTTGCTACACTCCTATCATCTCTGTTAATCTTGAACAGCTCAGATGAGTTTGGATATTTGGGGAGATGAGGTGGGGAGGGATTTCTTGTCCGTGGCTAAGAAGTATATAATCAATCTTCCCAGAGGAATCAAGTACTGGAAAAATACAGAGTCCTAGTGCACTGTGGTCATGGAAAAGGGTAATTGCCTCCTGAAGCCTTAGAGTAAGCATCAGAATTCTCATTTACTTGTGGAACTGTGACTTTGAACATGTAGCAGGTGTTTAAGTTTAAAAACCATGGTTTTGGGGGCAGCTGGGTAGCTCAGTGGATTGAGAGCCAGGCCTAGGTTCAAATCTGGCCTCAGACACTTCCCAGCTGTGTGACCCTGGGCAAGTCACTTGACCCCCATTGCCTACCCTTACCACTCTTCCACCTATAAGTCAATACACAGAAGTTAAGGGTTTAAAATAAAATAATAAAAAAAAAAACATGGTTTTTCCTCCTTGTGTTCTAGAAGCAACCAAGTAAAACAGTAAAAGCCTTAACATCTCTTGTAATATTTAACAACCCAATTGACTTTAAGTGAAAACCTATGGATGGAGAACCTGTTTTAGCTGTAACACATTAAGAGCAGATATTTATTAAAACAGTTTTATTGATGTACTTATTCTCCATATGAGGTGATATTTTCTAGGCTTCCACCTAAAATTGTTGAAATGGCCATTTATTAGATAAACCCCTAAGCCCTTGTTGGCAAACCTATGGTATGCTTGCCGGAGGGAGCTACTCCCTTCCACCTCTTCACTGTACCTGAGGACATTTCTCACCTGACCCACCCCTCTGTCCAGTAGCCCAATGGGAGCACTTCCTCCCTCCCCTATCTGGGATAAGGCAAAGGGCTCACATACAGTTCTGAGGATTGAAGTTTAGGCACTTGGTCTCTATAAGGTTTTCCATCACTGCCCTAGGCCATATAAAGGAATTGGGTTTTCTAGCTTATTTCAGAGTAAAAGTAGCAGGTGAAATGTACTTTGGGTTAGATGCTTTGACCAGCATCAAAAAGTGGCAAACTCAAGAAAAACAGAATGTTTGAAAAGAACTGCATTTTCAGGCCCTGAGTGAGGGTTAAAGGATGCCTAGCATTGAAGTGGCCCCTGGAGACGTTGTTGTAATTCAGCCCAGTACAATAATGGGGTTTGTTTGTAATACTGACCCTGAGCTAGGAAGAAAAGATTCAATTATGTTCCACATAGCCATATTGATAATGAAAATAATTAATCCTCTGGAGCACTGGTGTCAAAGTCACATAGAAACAAGGGGGCCCTGAACCACATAGAAAGATGGCTCAGGGCTGTATATTGACCTAGAAGTAAACATAATATTATCTGTGTTTTGTTGAATTTTTATTTGTTTTGCCATCTATTTCTCAATTTTTAATCTTGTTTGGACTACACTCAGGAGTGTAGTGGGCCCCTGGCAGCCCATGGGCCACACTTTTGATCCCTCTGCTCTAAAGCACACCCAGTCAGTTGGAATTATGTGATGGAAGATGTCTACTTCAATTTATTGGGGAGATCCTGGAAGCTGAGAGAAATTTATAGAACTGAATAGTTTCTTTTGTTTCCACAGCACATTTTGCAGGCATTGTGAATAGGTAATACAAGTAGGAGTTTCCCTATGCTAACAATGAAGAAACTGAGTCTAAGAGGTTGTGAGTTGTCAGCTGCTAAGTGTTAGAGCTGGGATTTAAACCCTCAGGCAAGTCTCTTAGCTCCAAGTCTAGTGCTTGTTCCACTTCATCACTGTGCTGCTGGGAATTGCACCTTTGTTACATCTGTTTCAGGAGTTGTGTTCCTTGATAGTTTGATATAGCAGATAATCGGTTTGTGAGGCCTTGTAGGAATTTACTTCATCTAGTCCAGGGGTCAGCAACCTTTTTGGCCGTGAGAGCCGTACAGTGCTCACAGTGCCGCTCCTATCACAGCGCCTGAAAAAAAATGGACTTTATGGCTCCTGCAGAAAGAGCCATATCTGGCCCTCAAAAGAGCCAGATATGGCTCGAGAGCCATATGTTGCCAACCCCTGGTCTATACTATTCTATTTAAGCACAAGATGGAATGACTAGAAAGAGCTGTCCTCACCCACTGAACACGTGTTCAGTACATGAACTTCTTTGATTAGATGGTTCTCATCTAGTGAGATGAAAGGGCATAGGGAAAAGGGCTTCAGTCTGCACAGTTGAAGGGAATACACTGATGAGGCCATGGAGTCATCAAATCATAACATAAATTCCCTGCCCACAGCAGCTGAAGGATCAGATTCAATGAGGCTGAGGGTGATTAGGGTTAGAAACAAGCATATTATAAGTGTAAGAAGTGATAGTAAGAAGTGATTGTAGTCTGACAGCAGAGGGCATAAACTTAATGAAAAGCAGATGGAACTCAACATGCAGAGCAATTTGGTGCCATTTGGCTTAAGGAAAAACAGCCTGGTGCACCCCGGTAGCCCCTGAAGACATTATAATACTGTATAGTATACTAATGATTGCCAATGACCTTTCTAACCTATTGAAAAATGATTCACGCAGTTCAGTATAAACTGTTTAAGATGGAAATACATAAGTAATATGTTTTTAAAAGATTTCCACTCAAGTGGTTAAAACCTGAAGAAAGTGTAAGCAGGTAAATTTTATTATTTAGTAAAGTCACATGGGGAATACTTCACTGCCAAAAGTGCAGTATAAATAAGTTAATGTTTGGATTTCTTTTTCTTAGCCAAAAACCATACTCTCTTCTACTATTTGCTTCCTGTGTGCAAGGTGTCATATATATGGAATTACAGAAATTTGAGAGTCTAACCCATACCAGAAATAGAATCCCCACTACAGTATACCTGACCAAATGGTCATCCCACTTTTACTTGAACTCCATTCAGAGAGAATTCAGCACTTGCCTAGCTGGCCCATTCTACTTTAATTATTATGAAGTTGTTCCTAACATCTAGCCAAGTTGACCTTTTCTTGTCATTTCAATCCATTGCTTCTAGTTTTGCCTTCTGGGGCCAAAGAGAACATGTAAAAACCTTAAAAATACTTGAAGAGAGGCAGTTAGCTAGAACAATGAATAGAGTGCCAGACCTGGAGTTGGGAGGACCTGGGTTCAAATTTGGCCTCAGATACTTCCTAGCTGTATGACCCTGGTCAAGTCACTTAACCCTGAATGCATTGATACTGAGAGAGAAGGAAAGGGTTTTACAAATAATTAATTTTTTAAAAATAGAGTACTTGAAGACAGTTTCATTTCCCCACTGAGCCTTCTCTTTGCCATACTAAGCATTCTGAGTTCCTTTAACCAATCCTCATATTGTGCCATATGACCTTCACCATTCTGGTTACACTCTAAATATTCTCTATCTTATCTAAGGCATTCTTACAATTTGGTACCCCCAATGGAACTCAGTATTTTAGAAGTAGTCTGACCAGGGCAGAAGATAGTGAGATCATCTTGTTCATGGAAGAAAGACCCTTCAATTTTGCCCAATATTACATTTGGGATTTTTAGCTACCATATCACCTTGGTGAGTGCTACTGAGCCTTTAGTCTGTTATAATCCTTAGGTCCTTTTCAGATAAACTACTATTTAACCCTGTCTCCTAGTCTTGAATTCATGAAATTGATTTCTTAAGCCCAAGTGTAAGACTTCTTTTACATCTATTCCTATTGAATGGCATTTTCATCACAGTCTGCCCATTTTCAGATCTATCAAGATCTTTTAGGATGCTAAGCATATTGTTCAGTGTATAAGCTATCTATCCCTCCTAGCTTTGTGCCATCTGCAAACTTAATAAGGATGCCTTTTATGCTTTTATCTGAGTTATTGATAAAAATGTGAAACAGTACAAGGCCAAACACAGATCCCTGGAGCATTCCATAGGAGGCTGCCTTTCAACCTCATTCAAGTCCTTAATGGTTATTTCTTGCATCAGGTCAGCTCCGAATCCATTTAATTGCAATGTCTAACCTAACCCACATCTCTCCAACTTTTTAATTTATCAAGCAGTTTGCTTAGATCTAAGTAAATTATATCTGCAGCATTCCTCTCATTTACTGTTTTAGTAAGGGTATATGATTGTATTGGTTATAGGAAGCTGCCTGAGGAGAAAACTCCCTGTGCCAATGCATATTGTTGTTCAGTTGTTTCAGACTCTTCATGATCCTCTTTAGGGTTTTCTTGGCAAAAATACTGGAGTGGTTTGCCATTTCCTTGTCCAGCTCATTTAACAGATCAGGAAGCTGAGGCAAACAGAATTAAGTGACTTGCCCAAGGTCACACAGCTATTATTAAGTACCCGAGGCCAAATTTATACTCAGAAACAGAAGTCTTCCTGACTCCAGGCCTAGTGCTCTATCTACTGCCACTTAGTTGCCACCAGTGCAGATAGGTGAAAATATTCTCTGCAATTTGATAGTAACAGCAGATTTATATAATGCCTATTATGTGCCATTAGCTTTATTTTTATATTTGATGCTCACAACAACTCTTGGGAGGCAAGTGCTATTCCTATCCTTATTTTATAGTTGAGGAAATTGAGTCAAACAGAGGTGGGGAAGTGACTTACCTAAGATCACACAGCTAGTAAATGTCTTAAGAATAAATTTGTACTTGGGTCTTCTGACTCTAGCTCCAGCATTCCATCTGTTTTGCTACCTAGCTGCCTCTAGAGTCCTGGAGAACTATCTAGAAGTTAAAGGGATCTGTCCAGGGTCATACAAGTAATATATGACAAAAACAGTATTTTAACCCAGGTCTTCCTGGCTCAGATGGTCTAATATAAACTCCATAAATTAGAGGGAGAGAACAGGTAGACCTGAAGAACGCTATATTGCCCTAAGACTAATAAACCAAGCTATTCGATGTTGAGTGTAGTTGAAATCTCTAAAGAGAAAATGTAAGGAAAGAGTCTTGTTCAGATAAAAGATCACAATCTAAGCATCCCCCTGGTAGCAGATAGGAAAGGAATGGGAAGGATTCAGCTCTGCTTCTATGCAGGAGGGAGGAGATAGCAGGAAGCATTAAGTACCTTTAGTCAACTCTGCCTTCCACAGGGATAGCCACTAGGATTACACCAGCTCAGCTGAACTATGGAGGCTTCTGGAATACTTAGGGAGGAACCAATGTTAAAACAAGGAACTTAGGGGCAGCTGGGTAGCTCAGTGGATTGAGAGTCAGGCCTAGAGATGGGAGGTCCTAGGTTCAAATCCGGCCTCAGATACTTCCCAGCTGTGTGACCCTGGGCAAGTCACTTGACCCCCATTGCCTACCCTTACCACTCTTCCACCCAGGAGCCAATACACAGAAGTTAAGGGTTTAAAAATGTTAAAAAAAAAAAGGGGGGGGGGGCAGGTAGGTGGCTTAGAGAATAGAGCCAGGCCTGGTAACAGGAAGTCCTGGGTTCAAATCTGGCCTCAGACACCTCCCAGCTGTGTGACCCTGGGCAAGTCACTTGACCCCCATTGCCCACCCTTACCACACTTCCGCCAAGGAGCCAATACACAAACAAAACAAAACAAAAAAACAAGGACCTTAGACTCATAGGATTCAAAGATAGGAGTATCCTTGGAAATTGTTATTACCATTATCAATTTCATTTATTTTTTATAAAATGAGAGAAGAACCAGAAGATAATGTGGGCTACTCAAATCAAGAGTGAGAAAGGCAGCTTGGATAGTCTCTAAGGACTTCCCTGGGATCCAAAGACTATGAAATGACTCAGAGGAGAGCCTCTAGCATATTGGGGAGATATTCTACAGAGGACTTTTGGAAGGAGAGGGACTGGAACCATCAGGGTAAGAAGGCACGAATAAGCTGTGATGGGGTGTGGAAGTCACAGGTCTATCAAAGTCTCAAAAGAGAAAGGTGGGTCCAGCTGGGTTGCTCAGTGGATTGAGAGCCAGGCCCAGAGACAGGAGGTCCTGGGTTCCCATCTGGCCTCAGACACTTCTTAGCTGTGTGACCCTGGACAAGTCACTTGACCCCCATTGCCTAGCCCTTAACACTCTTCTGCCTTAGAACCAATACACAGTATTGATTTTAAGACAGAAGGTGAGGGTTTAAAAAAAAAAAGAGAAGAGACTCTAAATTTTAGTATTTCAGTGTGAGTACTGACTTTATTTTTAAACAAAGTAGCTTTGATTCAGTTGGAATTACTGTCAAATCTACATACCTGGAGGACTTGGGAATAGCCCTGTCAAAAAGGCTCCAATAATCCTATCTGCCATTTCTTTGGATAGTTGAGGACTATAGTTCATCTGGGCCACATGAATCCAATTCATCAAAGTATTTAATCTTGGGTATCAGCTCTACTTTTTTTTTTTGTTCTGTTCTTTCCTGTCCTAAAGTCATTTTCCTTGGCAGAGTAAATCCAAGTGGTGTAAGAATTGAGCTCTGCTTTCTTTTGCTTGTTAATTGTCACCCAGTGCCCCTTTGGTCATCTGTCCTATTCTCTTTCATGGAGTTTCCTCTTTTAACTATCTTGCTAAAGGAGGCTGTTTTGTTAGTCAGCTTTCCTTGCTTACCTTGGCTCATTTGGATGTAGCTTTCCTAAAGCCAGGTTTACTGCTTAAATAACTATGTGACCTTGGACCAAATCTCTCAACCTATTTGACCTTGTTTTTCCTTCAGTAAAATGGGAATAATAACCTTGTGTGGTGGACAGGTATTACAGTAGTGGTCAAATGAAATCATTAAAGTAAAAAAAAGCATGTTATCAGTTGTAATGTGTTTTTAAAACCTTTGGTAGTGGTGGTGTATATGTGTGTGTGTGTATATATATATATATATATA
>NW_025367079.1:0-2409 GCF_016433145.1 Gracilinanus agilis | reverse complement strand
GGAGGGAGGGAAGGAGAGAGGAAGGGAGGAAAGAAAGAAGGAAGGGAAGGAGGGTGGGAGGAAAGAAGGAAGGAAGGGAGGGAGGGAGAGAGAGAGAGAAGGAGGGAGAGAGGGAGGGAGGTCGGTCAACCCAGAATCTGAGTGCTAAGGAAAAGCCCAGACTTTAAGGGCAAAGGAAGAGATGAGCTGCCTCTTAAGGCTCTCTGGGTGTGGAGAGCAAGCACATGGTTTTGGATGAGAAGACTGAAGTCTCAGCAGCCTTCCGTACAAACAGCTCCCTGGTGGTAGCCAGCTCAGAAAGAGGCATCTGGCCGGCCTGCAAACAGACTCAGCAGGAAGCAGGGCCGCCAGGCCTCCCCCACTCCTGAATCACCTTCTATGGAGATGGCCCTAGGCATGTGCTCAGCCAGGCCAGGCGCTGCCCTGAGAGTGGGGGCAGGTAAAGGGACAGCAACCCCAGCAGAGGTTTAGATCTTTCCTGGAAGTCTGAAGCAGCCCAGCCTTCCAGCAGACCTGGAGATGTGCAACTCCATGAAATTCAAGGACCACTCAAGGGTCTGCTCTTCTGGGTAGGAGAGATGTTCACCAGCCCTCTGAACCTGGAGTCTCCCCTCCCCTTCCAGAGGCTCCCTGCAGGAGGACTGGCCTCTACCAGGGCTCAGGGTAACTGGAACCTCAGAGGTGGAAGTCATCTCTAATAGTACCTCAAGTTCTCCCCCCATCAGTGCCAGAATCCCACCCCAAGTCCTGCCATTAATCTCATTCACTCAATCATTCCATAAATGTTCAGCTAATCCTTACTATGAAGCCCTCCTCCCTCCCCAGCTCTACAGACTTGTCATCATCCTTATTGTTCATCTCCTGTGCATCACAGCTAGAGGCCAATCTTCCATGAGGCTCATGGGAAACAGGAACCATGAAATCCTGGGGTTGCCTCCCAAGGGAACCTTCTAGTTCCTACAGAAATCCCCAGAGAGATAGAACTTGAAGGAAAATGCCAAATTCTGCACCTGGGGCCATAAAATCAAATTCCCAAGACTAAATGGGGAGGGTATGGCTAGACCAAGTTCTTATGAAAGAGACCTGGAGGTCTTAGTAGACCACAAGCTCAAGATGAGTCAAAGTTCAATATGGTAGAAAGATAACTTTGTCTGATCTCATACTGCATTAAGACGCCACATTAAGATATTCACATCCAGGGAAGTAACAGATCCACTGTACTTCCTCTTGATCAGACCAATGCCAGGCTCAGAGTCAGGAAGATCTGGGTTCAAATTCCACCTCAGACACTTACAAGTGACCCTGGGCAGATCTCTGTGCCTCAGTTCCTTCATCTATAAAATTGAGAGGGTTAGATTTGATGGCTTCAAAGGCCCCTGGAGGGAGCCTTAAATTGATGAGCCTATGAAGACATCCTGTTCAGTTCTTGGTGCCACAGTCAAGAAAGATGTAGATGGATACGCTGGAGAGACACTTGCCTCTGTCCAATGAGGTGGCCCCGTCAACTTATCCATGTCCAAAGAGGGGCAGCCAGGACAGAGACCAGCACTGGGGATTCTGCCATAGGCAGGCCAATGAACTCAACCACTGTCTCCAAGTTCCTGAAAGTCTATCACGTGGAAAGAGGTCGTTAGTCTTGTTCTATTTGGCCCCAGAGGGAAGGATGTGGAACAACAGGGGAAGTCACAAAGAGTCTAGGGAAAACATTAGAATTCCATCAATGGGCTGGCTTGAGAGAGAGAGTGAACTCCCTGGCACGGAAGGTCTTCAGGCACAAGCTGACCATGTTTTAGAACCTGAGCTTGGACTAGATTTCTCTCCAAGCCCTGAGATTCTGTTGGAATCGGGCGAGCCACCCTGCAACCTCCCCAACACCCAGACTTGAGGAGTCTTCACAGGAAGAGAGAGAGTATAGAAGTGTGAACTCTTAATGATCACCCCACCCTGGGGAGACTAAAGTGGGTCACTGCCACTAGATATCAGGGCAGGCCTGACCTGGGTACCAATAGGAAGAGAACTAGCTTCCCTGATGCTGGTCAGGAACCCTTTCCCAGGTCTCCACCCAGAGCAGCCTTAACTTCCCCAAACATATGCTCTTGGGAAGATGAAGGAGATCTACAGGGAAATTCTGAGGGAGGAGGAAGGTGTCTCAGAAGCCTGAGTCCTGCTTTACTGAGCAAAGGAAATTGGGGGATGGAAAGAGAGAGAGAGAGAAAGAGACAGATAGACAGACAGACAGAGACAGAGACCAAAAGACAGAGGAGGAGGAGGAGGAAGAAGAAGAAGAAGAAGAAGAAGAAGAAGAAGAAGAAGAAGAAGAAGAAGAAGAAGAAGAAGAAGAAGAAGAAGAAGAAGAAGAAGAAGAAGAAGAAGAAGGAGGAGGAGAAGGAGAAGGAGAAGGAGAAGGAG
>NW_025367078.1:0-5302 GCF_016433145.1 Gracilinanus agilis | reverse complement strand
TATGATCCTGCCCAACTTAGTTAACTCTGTTTGCCTCAGTTTCCTCATCTGTAAAATTAACTGTAGAAGGAAATGGCAAACCTAACTATGATCCTGCCCAACTTAGTTAACTCTGTTTGCCTCAGTTTCCTCATCTGTAAAATTAACTAGAGAAGGAAATGGCAAACCTAACTGTATGATCCTGGCCAAGTCACTTAACCCTGTTTGCCTCAATTTCCTCATCTGTAAAATTAACTGAAGAAGGAAATGGCAAACCTAACTGTATGATCCTGCCCAACTTACTTTAGTATCTCTGCCAAGAAAGCCCCAAATGGGGTCATGAAGAGTCAGATGCAACCGAAAAGACTCAACAACAGTCGGTGGGCATCTACTTTGTTTTTGGTTCACAAAAAGTGCTGCTACAAATACCATAGCAAGTGTGGGGCTTTTCTTAATGTCTGAATGCCAGGCAATGTTCTAAACCGTGGAAATACTAATGAAGGCAAAAACATGTCCTTGTGATTCAAAGGTTCATATTTTTGCGGGAAGACAACATACAAATGTTCACGTACTCGTAAGATATATGCAGTAAAACAGAAAGAACATCAGAAGAAAGACTCTGGGGAGGGGGAAAAGGAAGGGAAATGCATTTATTTAGCCCTACCAATGCTGGGCAGGGAGCTAGATACTTTATAGATATCTTATTTGATTCTTACAACAACACAGGAAGGGAGTTACTGTTATTATTCCCATTTTACCCTTGGGGAAACTGAGGCAAACAGGGCTAAAGCATTTGCCTTTAGTGTCTGGGGCCAAATTTAAAGAAAGATCTTTCTGATTCTAGGCCCACTGCTCTACCCACCATGCCACCAGGTTCCTCTAGGGATGGGGGAAAGAGCCTGGGAAAGTCTTATGGAAGGTAGGATTTGAATTGAATCCTTAAGGAAATGGAGGAAGTTAGAAGGCAGAGATGAGGAGGGGGAGCATTTCGGGTATGTGGGACAAATAACAAAATGGCAGCAGCTTAGGAGATGGAGTATCATTTTCCAGGGATATCAAGTCGGCTGGCATCACTGGACCATCAGGCACGGAAGGGAGCGAGGGGTAAGAAGGCTTAGGCAGGAAGGGGCCAAGCTGTGAAGAGTTTGTTTTATACCCGACCCTAGCGGTCCTAGGGACAGCAATGAACAGGAAGGGAGGGACGTCAGACCTGTGCTCCAGGAATCTCCCTTTGGCAGTGGCGTGGAGGCTGGATTTGAGTAGAGAGAAATTAGAGTCAGGAAGAGCTGGGAAGCCAAGGGAAATGGAATCGTTCAGTGTGATGAGAGACTGCACCAGAGTGTTGGCTGTGGAAGACAAGCTCTATGGGAGAAATGTTCTGAAAGTGGAAGCTAAAAGACGACGACAGATTGACTACGTGGGCTGAGTGTGAGTGAGGGGCTGATGATGACACCATGTTTGTGACGGGAAGAATCGTGATTTCTTTCACAGGAATAGGAAAATTGGGAAGAGGAGAGGGTTGGTGAGGGGATCAGGATGGATATGCCGAGCTTGAGATGCCTCTGGGATATCTAGTTTTAGATGTTCAAAATGCAATGGAGACATTCATTGTTTTTGCTAAATGGCTTCTTTCTTTTTTAAAAAATGATTTGTTGAACCATGGGAAATTTTTCTAAAGAAATATTCAAATCTAAAAAATCATACTTCCCATGAGACCTACTTAGCTATCCTCGGGTAGCACATGAACATTCTGATTCTCAAAAGGATCTTCTTCTTAAAAAAAAAAATAAAAAAAAAGGATCTTCTTATTGGAGTGTCTATTCCTGTCAACCAGTCCCAGGCCATTTCATCCAATGGCTCAAAATATTTCACTTCTTTCCAGTTGATTGAAGATTTAAAAAAATCATCTCATTTATTGATTTATTGACAGTCTGACATCCATCTAGTTTGAGATGTTCAAAAGGCAACTAACATGTTGGATAGTTTTTTCTGAATTGCAACATTTGATGGTTCACTATCTTTGGAGATATGTATATAAAGAGGGATCAGAGAAGAAGGTAACATTTACAGTAGAAAACAAATCGTGGACCTGCAAACCCATCAACTAGCAAATGTTAAAAAACAAACAAAAATTCAGTGTTGGTAAGTCTGTGCAGGAACAGTCAGGCATGCTCATACATAACTGGTAGAATTGCAAACTTGCAGAACTTTTTGGATAAAATAATGAAAGGTAACAAACTTTGATCTTGATGGTGTTAAAAGAGGAATAAGCACACTTGTTCATTGTTGGTGGAACTGCAGACTTGTGGAATCTTTTTGGAGAGCAATCTGATAAATAGAGAGGATTAATTATAGGAATAACCATACTCGATGATCTGAAATTCTACTGCTTAGACATACCCTGAAGATCTTTATCAAAAACACGAAAATTGAGATCTATTCAAAGATTGTTCATTGTTGTATTATGTATAATTACACACATACACACACACACACAAGCTATGGGGGGAGTTGAGGAGAGCAACATAAGTATCAAAAAATAAAGAGGAATGGTTAAATAGAGTGGAGACTCAATTCAGTGGAATATTATTATGTAATTAGGACAAACAAATACGAGGAATAAAAAGAAATTTAGAAAGACCCGTATAAAATTATATAAAACAAAAGAAGCAGGACCAGAAAAATAGAATATACATTACCTGCAATCAGGGGAAAGGGTGTATGGGGAAAAGCTAATGAGAATGTATGGAGAAGAATTCTAATGAGGACATGGAACAAATGGAAAATTCTTCTGATGTTTTTATACATCGAAATTAATGTAAATAATTAGAAACTATTAGCTTAGAACTATTATTATGGCTATAAGGAACTATTGCTTAGAAAGCAAGTTGAGATGGCTATATTGATGGTCAATGTTAAGGTTTTTTTTTTTTAATAAAATCTTTAAAAAGAAAAATAAGTAAAATGGATCATAGGCTGATTAATCAGGATCATAGATTTAGAGCTAGAAGGGATCTTAGATGTCATCTTGTCTAACCTCCTTATTTTACTGATGAGGAACCAGTAGTGTGAAGGAGAGTAAAGTTACCTGCTCCTGATTGCACAGGAAAGTAGTAGAGGCAGGATTTGAACCCAGGTCACTCTGTGCTCTTTTATAGTAATACGTTGCCTCCTCCCACCTGCAGAGATTATTCGTTCTCTTTTACAGGAACCAGACATGGAAAATAGCTTAGTCCATAAAGCAGACTTAAACACTGAACTTGGAGCAATGAGCACAGAACTCATTGGTTCTGAGTGTGAATACTGGCTTTACCATTGATTCCCTTTTTAATCTTGTTTAAGTCACTCAGTTGGGGCTACCAGGAGGTATAGTGGATAGAGTATTGGGTCTGAAGTCAGGAAGATCTGAGTTCAAATTTAGAGTTGGCTGTGTGACCTTGGACAAGCCTCTTAACCTTCCTTGTCTCAGTTTCTTCATCTGTAAAATGAGCCAGAAAAGGAAATGGTAAACCACTCCAGTATCTTTACCAAGAAAATCCCAAATGGGGTCATGAAGAATTGGACACAACTGAAAATCGTGTCTATATGATGGTCTGCATAATTTTGCCTTTCCATATTTCTTGTGTTTTTCCTAATTGTCACTTTTCAGGCTTGAGAGATAGAAAGGATCTTAGAGGCCATCTCGGCCAGGGGCTCTTCGCCTTCCCCAAATCATGGATGCCTTGGGCAGTCCGGGAAACTCTATGGCCCCTTTCCCAGAATTATATTCTTTTTTTTTTTTAAACCCTCACCTTCCATCTTGGAGTCAATTGGCTCCAAGGCAGAAGAATGGCAAGGGCTAGGCAATGGGGGTCAAGTGACTTGCCCAGGGTCACACAGATTTGAACCCAGGACCTCCCGTCTCTGGCCTGACTCTCAATCCACTGAGCCACCCAGCTGCCCCCCAGAATTATATTCTTAAATCATTGAAGGTAGTAGTAAATTTCAATGGGAGGTTAGTGAAAAGAACAATGCAATTTTTCCCATCAGAAGTTACAGACCCCCTAAAATCCATCAGAGGACTCAAATACTTCCAACCTGTATGACCCTGGGCAAGTCACTTAACCCCCATTGTCCAGCCGTTACTGCTCCTCTGCCTTGGAACCAATTCAGAGTATTGATTCTAAGATGGAAGGAAAGGGTTAAAAAATCAAATCAAATCCATCTTTGTGGTCCATGAACCTCAGATGAAGAACCTCAGGCTTGCCCAAGCTTATTATTTGGCAGATAAGGAAACTGAGGCCCCAATGGGAAGTTACTTGTCCAAGATCATACAGCAAATCTGGGGCAGGACCAGGACTAGAATCAGGACTGCTGCCCCTTAAGAACACCCTGCCTGGGCAAAGGTGGCCATCGCCCATCCCATCATCGTGCAGGAGGGTTCAGGAGCCACTGGGTGGCAGCAGGAAGCAGTGACTTGCCAACAAGCTGGCCCTTTCCTATGGCTTGGGCTCTGGAACGAAGACAATCCTCTCGGTGATGCTAGAGAAAAGGATCTGCTTCTCCTGGGGCTTGTCTCCTTGGAATCGCCCCACGATGGGCAAGAGGCTGGCGAGGACCAGAGCCAAGATGGCGGTGAGGAAGCCCCAGCCCACGTGGCATTGCCCACTGTTGTACACGGAGGAAGGGCCACAGGCGTCCCGAGCCACCTGGGAAGCCAGGCCGAAGGGGAAAAGCAACAGGCCCAGGAGGCTGGCGCTGACTGGAGGGAGACAAGAGGAAGGAAGTGCCAGTCACCCCCTTGGAGAACAACCGGTGCTTGCACCGATCTAGAGCTCCTTGAGGGCAGGGAACGTCTTTGGTCTCTTTTTGTGTCCCCAGGGCGTAGCACAGAGTAGGAGCTTTATAAATATTGATCCATACAAATACCAAAACAAGACAGACCCTTTCCATTAGGATACTTGGATCCTAATAGGACCAGCTCCACGATTTTGCTAATGTCTGATGGGTCTGTGAAAGGCACTTTGAGAAATCATCTGGCCCAATAGGATCATTTTACAGATGGGGAAACTGAGGCTGAAAGAGAAGCCACTTGTTCAGGTAAAGAGAGGAGCAGAAAATCATAGACCTAGAACTGGGAATGACCTAAGAAGCCGTCAGATCCAAAGTTCTTATTAGACAGAAGAGGAAACTGAGGCAGTGTATGTGTGTGTGTGAGACAGAGAGAGAGAGAGAGAGAGAGAGAGAGAGAGAGAGAGAGAGAGGAAAAGAGTGAGAGAGAGAGTGAGAGAGAGGAAAAGAGTGAGAGAGAGAGAGAGAGTGAGAGAGTGAGAGAGTGAGAGAG
>NW_025367077.1:0-10719 GCF_016433145.1 Gracilinanus agilis | reverse complement strand
CTTGATGGATGATGTTTGGGTTCCCGTTTTTCAGGTATAACATGCCTGTAAGATGTTCGTTTTTGGGACATTTAAACAACGGGAAGAAGTCCATCTCCTAGACCCGGCCTCGCTTTATGCTCTTCACCAAGCGCATAGGGAAAACACCGCTTTTTGTTTTTGTTTGTAGCACCTCATGTCTAGGGATGTCTTCTTTCTGTGGTTCTGCTCCGAGAACCCTGTAGAAGTCTGACCGCCAAGCCAAAGGGTGCCTATCCTTCCGATTATCTTAGACTTGTGTAGGTGAACCTCATCATTTTAGCCAAATGAAACTCTTTCAGGGGGATGCGATGACTCTCTCTGTGTTCTTTCCTTTTGATAATCGGGAGGAGATAAAGGCAAAGAAGGAAGTGCTAGTCCTCAAAGAAAATAACCCTCGCCTGCTTCTTTGCTTCCCTTCCACTTTCAAACACCTTTACAGTTTGTACTTGCAGAAAGCCTTTAATTATATAATGCATAAACATGCAAAACAAACCGAGCGAGGCCCGGGCTATTCGAGTTGCTTCGCCGTTTGTATTTTCGTACCCTCCGTGAGAGATAACAAGTGATTTGGGGATTTTTCTCCCCGCCTCCTTATGAGTGTGGAAAACGTGCTTGCTCTTAACACTTGGCCTAGATCTTTCAGCGATGCCATTGTCAAATAAACTCTTCAGGCTCTCGGTTGCTGATTTTATGGGCAGGACCAGACCTAGTTGGGTAATCTCAGTCCCTTGGCTTCTCCTTTGGAGCAAAGACAACTCAAGGTCAGGATTCCTTGCGTGCTATCACATATGTTTTGCATAACCACACCAAGGGGATATATAGGAGATTTAACAAGATCGGAGTGTTTATTTGCCCAAGAACGATTCTGTGCAGCACTCCTTAAGAAGTCTGAAAAGAACATCAAGGCAGAAAAGCTGCCATCTGCTCTTGCCCACAGTAAGTACTGGCAGCGCGATGCAAATGCCAAGGCTTTCATGGTGGATCTGAAACGTTTTGTTATTAAATCGAGTCTCATTCTCTGCGTCGGAATGTCAGGTGATGCAGACAGGGTAGGGAAAAGCCATGGAAGCCCAGAATGGAAAAGGCAAAGTGGGACACCACCAGAAAGCTTTTTGTGCCTTCATATCCATTTCCCCAAAGTTCAGGAACATAAAGGGCCACAGGATTGACAGCAACCATGTTATAATGTGGGCTGCATGGAGTTCTTATTGTTCTAGTCGTTTATTAGTAGCAAGTGGCTGGGCCACCCAGGAGGTAATGTTGATCTTCTCAAACAAGTAGAAATAAAAATCTTATTAACACCTTATGCTAGCATCTCTTTCCCCACCCTGTTCCTTTTACATATGGTTTCAATTCTCCTTTTCTAAACGAATATGACCCAGATTCCCAATGGAGCCTTTAATCTAGCTCTTCTTTGATATATGGTCACAACCCTTCAAAATCCGATCCCCCCGGGTAGAAGTAGAGGATGTTCATAGCACAGGATTGTCAAGCTGTAACTGGAAAGGATTTGGAGATCATCTACCAGTGTTCTTTTGTGTGTGTGTTGTGTGTGTGTGTGTGTGTGTGTGTGTGTGTGTGTGTGTATGGGTGTGTCCTGAGATGTAGAGAGATCAAATGCTTTCTATAAGATCACCCATGGAGTAAGCAGCAGAGCTGGGTTCTAAATTCATGTCTTCTGAGACCAGTGTAGATTTTTAAATTAATATCCAATACTCCAAGTATGATATTTAATAAGTTATTAATATTTAATTTGGAGCAAAAGGAAACTAAAAAGACTAGAGAAACAGGAAGAGCGCTCACCCAAGCAACTCACATGGAAGAGAGCACGAGAGAGGCATTACCCAAAACTTATATACAGGGGCAGGTGGGTAGCTCAGTGGATTGAGAGCCAGGCTTAGAGACAGGAGATCCTGGGTTCAAATCCAGCCTCAGACACTTCCCAGCTGTGTGACCCTGGGCAAGTCCCTTAACCCCCACTGCCCACCCTTACCACTCTTCTGCCTTGGAACCAATACACAGTATTGAGTCCAAAATGGAAGGTAAGGGTTGAAAAAAAAAACCTTATATGCAATTCCATAAAAGACACACGTAAACAAAAAAGAAAAGGGAATTTTGGGGCGAGGGAAGAATTCTGGGAGATGAAGTCTAAAGGATACAAAATTTCCACTTACACAACAGATACTCCATTCTTGCTCCCCAGATTTATGTTGGCCGTCCCAGAGATTGCATGTGTAGCCACAGATTTCTTAGCACTGTGCTCTAACTTACCCAACTAACCAGAAATAGTTACTAGCATCAATTTCTCTTCCATGTTGTGGTCAACAATGAATTCTCTTCACAGGGTAGCTGGGTGGTACTACAGTAGAGAGAGTGCCAGGCCTGAAGCCGGGAAGTCTCATCTTCCTGAGTTCAAATCTGGCTTCAGATACTTCCTAGCTGTGAAACCCTGAACACAAGTCCCTTAACCCCCATTGCCAAGAAAATCCAAATTGGGGCCACCAAAGATTCCAGCACTACCGAAACAACTGAATAGCCATGAAAGTCGATATGCAGTCCACAGGGACTGGAGGCTTCTATCTAAGTCTGCCAGAGAGGGCACCACGAAACATCTGAGAAGAAATCTATGAGCAGTCAGCCTGTACCCCAACCACTGCCACCCTCCATCACGTCCCAGCCCGGTTGCCTATGAAATTATTTGTCTATCTGATAAGAGGGAATTAAATTTAGACAGGCTGTGGCAGGAGTCTTATCTCTAGATATGACCAGTAACTAATTTTTTTTCAAAGTACTTTTGCTTTAAAAGGAAGAGAAAAATGTCATATAGAGAATAGATAAAGTGAAGCTGCAAGCATTTTAAATATGGCTTTTAGTTCCTAAATAACAATAATAAACATTTATAACATGTTTTGTATAGCATTTGACCCTCTAAGCAGTTCTTGGAGATAGGCGCTATTATTATCTCCATTCCATAGATGGGAAAACTGAGTTTGATTAAAAAATGACTGAACAGCAACAACAGTAGTTATTATCATCTTTAAATGGTATATTTAAAGTGGTATATTTGGGGGCAGCTGGGTTGCTAAGTGGATTGAGAGTCATGCCCAGAGATGGGAGGTCCTGGGTTCAAATCTGGCCTCAGACACTTCCCAGCTGTGTGACCCTGGGCAAGTCACTTCACCCCCATTGCCTAGCCCTTACCACTCTTCTGCCTTGGAGCCAATACACAGTATTGACTCCAAGAAAGAAGGTAAGGGATAAAAAAAATAAAGTGGTATATTGTTATTGTTGAGTTGTTTCAGTTGTGTCCGCCTCCTTGTCACCCCATTTGGGGGGGGTTTCTTGGCAGAGCTACTGGAGAAGTTTACCGTTTCCTTCTCTAGCTCATTTTTCAGATGAAAAACGCAGGCAAGCAGGGTTAAGTGACTTGCCCACGGCTAGTAAGTGTCTGAGGGCAGATTTGAACTCGGGTCTTCCTGACTCTGTCCACTGTGCTAATTATGCCAACGACTTAAGACTAGGTAAAAATGGACACAGTTTCTCTAGGATTGACTTGGTAAAATCCTTCTGAAGACTTCTTGACCCCAATATCTTGATTTAGGCAGGAATCCTTTTAATTTCAGAAATTCCAGTTAGCACAAGTGTGAAGATGATTTGGTTCTGTGACCTTGTTGTTATCTTTCGAGTTCCACCATCTTTGTGATTTTGCTAAACATACCTTAAAAATGCACCAGGAAGATGGAAACGTTTGTTTACTTTTAGTCTAGACCCACATCTTGACAAATGGGAATTGTGTTGACATCTTAGTCGAGAAAAAGAAACGATTCGTCTGTAGAGAAATGAGTCCTAAAATATGCGCAAGTTAATGATTCAAATTATTTTGGAATCTGCCAAACTATAGTGTTTAAAAAAATGAGCTCTTCCTATTTCCATTGTCAACTGTCATCTGGAGTTGCTACTCTCAGCCAATGAGTAAATGAATTTTGTCCATGTCTTCTAAGCACAGAGAGCCTATTTGATCCCCAAAGGACTAACTGAGGCTCCAAGAATATCTTGCTGATTGGGAAAACATGTCATCTATTTTGTGCAGCCTTTTATTTGTATTTTTTGGTTGCCCTCGTTCACGATGTACAGAGGACCCCAAGCAGAGCAGACCTGATCAGTGTCACGTTTAAGCTGGAGAATGAGCTCCAAACTGTCACGGAAATTTGTAGTTGGAGTAGTGAATGTCTCGGCTTGATCTACCCCTTTTTCCATATTCAAAGGGTATTTTGTGAAATAGAAAAAGCCGTTAGAGTCTGAAGATCTGAGTTCAAATCCTGTCTCTTGTTACTTATTAAGCTATAGGACTGTGGGCAAGTCACTATAACCTACCTTTATCCTCTGTTTCCTCACCTCTAAAATGACAGGATTGGAATAGATGGCTGCTAATCTTCCTTCCAATTTGAAATCCATGATATTCTGCTCTGGGGATACATATCTGACTTTGTAGGTTTCCCTGGATACCATTCATGCCTACGTGCCTAAAGATACCCTGGCCTAGAGTTACTTAATAAATACCTTGTCTATTTTTTCCCATGGGGCATTGGCTGATCTTGGTGGAAGATGGACAGGGGGCAGCTGGGTAGCTCAGTGGATTGAAAGCCAAGCCTATAGATGGAAGGTCCTGGGTTCAAATTTGACCTCAGACACTTCCTAGTGGGGTGACCCTGGGTAAGTCACTTCACCCTCATTGCCCAGCCCTTCCCATTCTCCTACCTTGGGACCAGTACACAGTACTGATTCCAAGACACAAGGTAAGATTTTTAAAAAATAAAAAAAAAAACAATTAAAAAGATGGACAAGTCTTTAGCTTAGAGGCGACTTGCTCTTGGTCACCTAGCTAGTAGTATGTATGTGTCAGAAGCAGGATGTAAACTCGGTTCCTCCTGATTCCTAGGCTCACCTCCTAAAGCCTTGCACAAGGTAGGCACTTTCACAACTTTTTATTAACTTGAATTAGGGTCAAAAGTCCTGAGAGATTACCCCGAATGAATAGTGGAATTGAGAATTTAATGGTAAAATGAAGAAAGGGAGGCTTCTTTGCGTTCTGCTGGAAAAGACAGAGCACGAGACTTGGAGTCAGAGTGAGTACCTGGTTCCTAATCCCAGTTTTGCTTAATTTACTAGTAACCTATTCAAGCTATTCCTGGGTAGTTAGGTGGTGCTGCAATGAATGAAGTGCAGGGCCTGGAGTCGAGAAGTTTCATCTTCCTGACATCAAATCTGGCTTCAGACATTTCTTAGCTGTGTGACCTTGGGCAAGTCCCTTAACCCTGTTTGCCTTAGTTTTTCATCTGAAAAATGAGCTAGAGAAGGAAATGGCAAAACTACTCCAATATCTTTGCTAAGAAAACCCCAAATGGAGTCACAAAAAATCAAACATGGCTGAAGTAATTGAACAACAAGCCCTTCCACCTTCTGGACATCATTTCCCTTCTTTGTAAAATGAGAGCTAGAACAGATGACCTCTAAGGTCCTTTCCAGCTCTTAATCTATGCTCCTATAATTCTTTATCTGGCCAAAGAACATTTCGTATCCTCTTGCTTTGCACATTGTAATGATAACTTGTATTTCTATAGCTTTCGTGGTTACGGAAGTCTTTTGCATCCATGATCACACATCCATTACCACCTTGTAAGATTAGCAGTACACACATACAAAAAAAAGATCAGCCCATTTTGTGGATAATAAAACTGAGATGCGGAAAGGTTGGGTCACATGGCTTAATAAGTGGCAGGGATGGAAAGAGACATCATAGTCTTTGATGCCAACCCCAATCTCTTTCCACTGTGCCATATTCTCTTGTCAGAAGAGTTCTTGGAGTGTAGATCATGGAAAACTGTACATGCTGGATATAAGCCAGGCTGCTGCTCTCTATAGGGTTTTTCTCTTTTATGAGAAAGAACATATGTTCTCTCTGCCCTTTTAGCCAAATTTGGCATTACGGTGGATCAGAACCAGAGAAAAAGTAGAGTCACGAGGCGTCAAAACAGGCAAAAAGAAAATTTTCACCATTGGCTACCTCAATAAGGTTCATTTCAGTCATTCCAGTGCTGAGTGGGGGAGGTGGAGGGAAGAGCTCCTGATCTGAAACTTTGCCCAGAACTCATATAATCCATTTCCTGGTTTGCAGAGGCAGCTTCAGAGTTCTGGGAAATATTTTTCACTGAGCCCTTACTTTCCCCACTTCCTAAGGTATTTTAAGAATGGGAGTATTGAGATTGCTAATTGTGTGTTCCTTGAAAGACAATCTCAGGCATGTTACTAAAAGCCCATATATTTTAGCGGCCCATATTGTGACAGAACAAAAATTAATCACAGGCCTTGTTTCTTCTCTTCATTCAAATTCGATTTATTCAGTTCCTACTGCGTGATAACCCAGGGCTAGAAAGTTAAGGGGACAGAGAAGAGATAAGCCACCTTTGTCCTTAGGACCTTTCAGAACAGGGAGGCAAGACGTAGATACGTCAGAGAACTACCAGTTTGAGACAGTAATGATTGAGTGTCAGGATGAAAGATGTCCAAACAAAAGGAAGGTCAACGTGTGGGGGAATGGTCAAGGGAGACCTCAGAAAGAAATTGGAGCTTTAAGGGGTGGTAGAATTTGAATAAGGGGAGAAGGGGAAGGAAAAGCCTTTCAGATGCTGGGGAGTGACATGAGCAATGGCTTTGAATTGGAGATAATATTCAGAGTGAGGACAGAGTTGGCTCTTCTTACCTAGAGCACAATATTTCAAATTGGATTTCGAATTGGAAGGTGCATGATCAGTCATCTATTCCAACTGTCATTTTTCAAGAGGAGGAAATTGAGGATAAAGACATTTGCTCAATGTCACATAGCTTAACTGAGCCAAGATCTGAACCCAGATCTTTCTCACTCCAAGCTTGGTGCTTTATCCACTGTACTACCAAACTGCCTCTTGTTCTCTCCTGCCCCACCCTATCAACACACACACACACACACACACACACACACACACACACACACACACAGAGATAGACCGATTTGGGAACCATCTATATAGTGGTGATAAATGAATCTGAGGCAGATGAGATCAAGTAAGAGAGTATAGTGAGACAAGAGAGGAGGATCTGTTTAGATGCTTAGAGGACACTCCTATTTTAAAGGGATATAATGTAGATGGACTGACCAAGGAGGAAGAGGAATGATGGGACCTGGAAGAAGAAAACCAGAAAAGAACAGTGTTCTGGGAGCCAAAGGAGTAAAAAATATGTTAGAAGTCACAAGAGATGGAAGGTGATATGTAATCAATGCAGTAAAGGATCTTGCTGAGGTCTGGGTTGGCCTAGATGACCCCTGTGCATTCTCGCTCTTATGAAATTCTTCACTCCTCAGTTCTGATATAGTGAGTACTTCTTGAACCCATATATGTCATAACCAATCCACCTGAGAATTCATTATCTTTCCTCCCCACAACCCTTCCTTCTTCTGAACTTCCCTATTACAGCCAAGGGCATCCTCCCAGTCACCCAGTCTGGAAACCTCAGTGTCACCCTTGACTTGTCACTCGTACTCACTCCACATATCCTATCTGTTACCAAGGCTTGTCAGTTCTACCTTCACAACATGTCTCCTTCCTTATCCCTACTGCCTGGTTTCCCTTCAAGCCCAGGCAAAAATCCCATCTCCTGTAGGAAGCCTTTCCCCATCGCCCTTAATTCTACTGCCTTCTCCCTGTTGATTTTTCCAATTTATCCTTTATAGAGCTCCTTTGCACATACAGGAGTTATTTTCATGTTGTCTCTCCCAGTAGATTGTGAGCTGCTCTACACAGGAGTCCTTTGCCTTTCTTTGTAGCCCTAGAGTTTAGCACAGTGCCTAACACATAGTAAGTTCGTATTGACTAACTGTCTGTGATCTTCCTAAACGGCAGTTCTGATCACGTCAAAATGAAGAAACGGAAGGAGAGCGGAAGGAAGGAGAAAACCAAGAGAGGAACAAGAAAAGAGGAAAAGAGATAGAAGGAAGGAAAGATGGCAGATTAGGGAGGGGCTGAGATTGATCCATTAGAGGGAAACTATTCTTTTTGCCCTAAGCTCAAGCCACTGTTTTTTTTAAAAAATATTTTATATTTTTAGAAAAATTTTCCATGGTTCCATGGTTCTTGTTTTTACTTTCCCCTTCACCCCCCTTTCCCCTCCCCCCATATCCAACTGGTATTTCCACTGGTTTCTACATGTGTGATCAATCAAGACTTATTTACATATTATTGATAGTTGCATTGGTGTGGTTGTTTAGTGTCACATCCCCAATCATGTCCCGCCTCAACCCATGTGTTCAAGCAGTTGTTTTTCTTATGTTTCCTCTCCTGCAGTCCTTCCTCTGAATGTGGGTAGCGTTCTTTACTGTAAATCCCTCAGAATTGTCCTGGGTCATTGCATTGCTGCTAGTACAGAAGTCCATTACCTTCTATTTTACCACAATGTATCAGTCTCTGTGTACAATGTTCTTCTGGCTCTGCTCCTTTCGCTCTGCATCAATTCCTGGAGGTCATTCCAGTTCACATGGAATTCCTCCAGTTTAAAAGCCCTACTTGATCCCCTTAGCCTTTAGTGATCCTCTACCCTATTGTGTACGTTACATTCCCCCTCCTAGTACTGAACTTCCTTAAGGATTGCTACATTTTGGCGATTTCATCCTTTCCTCTTTGCCCAGCGTCTACTACACAGTAGCCCCTTAATACAGACTTCTTGAATCGAAAGGAATGGGATGGTGGGGGCCATGATAAATTCTCATCTTGCCTCACTAGCCCTTAAAGGTTTTTAGCATTTTACATACCTGGGGAGTAAGGGAGGGTGACCAACAACTTATGTGCTCATCATTTCAACACTACGTGGGGAGTTTTTTTGGTGGCTCCAGTTTTCCCATGGAATTATGAACATTTTCAAATAGTGTGTCATAGTGGAAAGAGAACTTCCTCAGGAGCCAGAAGATGTGGGCTTAATAATAATTCACATTTCCACAGATCTTCTGACTCTGTGTCCACCACCTTTGAAGTCTTGGCTCTCCTATCTTGTAACCCTGGGCAAGTCATTTCCCTTTTTTCTTTCCATTCTTTTTCCTCCCAGAATTGGAGTTCTTAAACTGGAGTCTGTGAGATAGTTGTTGTTTTTTTTTTAAAGATATTTTGATATCCTTATATGGCTAGCATTTGTTTCCTTTGCAATCCTATGTATTTTATGCATTTCACAACAAGATTCTGAGGAGTTCATAGGCTTCACCAGACTGCTCAAAGGGCCCAAGACACACAAAAAAAGGCAAAGAACCCCTGATCTAATAATGATTACAACAGCTAACAGTTGTGTGGTCCTTACTATGTGCCAGGCCCTATGCTAAGCTCTTTACTATTATTATCTCATTGGATCTTCCCAACAACCCAGGGAAGTAGGCGCTATTATGATTTCTATTTCACAGAAGAGGAAACTGAGACAAACAAAGGTATGGTTACAGTCAGTCAGCAAGTGTCTGAGGATGGTTTCTAAGTCAAGTGGTTCTGATTCCACGTCTGGTGTCCAATCTACTGTACCACCTAGAACCCCTGGGAAGGGAATTGCAAGTGTAAACATGAGGATTTCCTTATCCGGGAGAATCCAAGACTTCAGGAAACATTACTGAAACCCTCAGGAAGCCTTATTTTCTAGAGATGGGCATCCTGGATCACTGTATGGGGCCACACCTCAAACAAATGTTCAATCTGGGATTTCCCAAGAGTTTTTTCTAGGGTGCTATTTAGGCTCTGGGATTAAATGTGATAATCGCCATTCATATTATTATTGCCTTCAGATGCAGTCTGTTCGTATGTCTATATCACGTTTCCCTTGGGATGTACATTCTCCCTTATCCATTTGAAAATTAATCCCTTAAAACTTCGGCTGAAAAGCCTAATTATTATGCAAATTCCCAAGTTGCTTTTTTTTTGAGGTTTTGTATTATAAACCCTACATTTATCATCCAGCTAGCTTCTGATGGATCTGTTGCCTATCTATGCATATTTTTGTTTGATATTAATTTATTCACTCGGATGATGAAAAGATCGCATTTTTCAAAACATAATAAATGAGTTGTGATTAAAACAATCAATGCTAACAAAGGCAAGCAAGGTTATTTGCAATCTGGCAAATTATTTTCTCATTTTCTGAATTGAAAGCCAGCATACTGAAGTGTGTAGAACCTTGGAGTTTTGGAAGACCCAGATTTGAATCTGCAATCTACCTCTTACTAGCTGTGTGACCCTAGGCAAGTCACTTAACCCACCTAGGCCTCTGTTTCCTCATTTATAAAATGTCAGGATTGGACTAGATGACTTCTAAGGTCTCCTCCAGACCCAAATCTATGATCCTATAATCTTTTGGCTTTGGAGGTCCCTTATAATCGTAAACCCATTATGATCCTTTGAACTTAGCACGACAAACTAGAGATGACAAAATTGTATTGAGACCAATGAAATACACGCAGACATAGCATTGCAGTGCAATAATCATAATAACAGGTGACATGAACATTGCACTTTTTAGGGTTTTGCAAAGTCATTTTTCATGTGATCTTCACAACCCTGTGAGATAGGCGCTATTAATGTTATTATGTTATTATATAGTAATATAGTAGTGGTAACATTTTATAATAATATATTATAT
>NW_025367076.1:0-6670 GCF_016433145.1 Gracilinanus agilis | reverse complement strand
AGGAAGGAAGGAAGGAAGGAAGGAAGGAAGAAACTCAACATAAAAAGTTATTTTGGAGACAGGAAAGACCAAGACACAAACTTAGCAGTAGTCAAAAAAGTCAATGCTGCTGCATCCAAAGCCTTCAAGAAAAATAAGAATTACTCTCAAACTCCAAAAGAATTAATGGATGAGCTTAAAAAGTATCTTAAAAATCAAGTAAGAGAGGTAGAAAAATTGGGGAAAGAAATGAGAGTGATACAGGAAAATCATTTAAAAAGTCAACAGCTTGCTAAAAGGAAGCACAAAAAAATTGAAGAAATTAATATCTTAAAAAACAGAATAATCCAATTGGTAAAAGTGGCACAAAAATCCAAAGAAGAGAAGAACTTTTAAAAAATTAGAACTGGCCAAATGGAAAAAGACATATAAAAATACACTGAAGAGAAGAACTTCTTAAAAGGCAGAATTGACAATATGAAAAAAAAGGTACAAAAATTCACTCTTTACAAAGAAATCTTTACTTAGTAGAACTGAGGTACAAAAGCTCTCTCAAGAAATTCATACCTCAAAAATGAATATATGATTTAGATATACTATGATACCATAACTAATTTAGGGGAACACAGAATAGTTTACCCAGCAGATTTTTGTGGAAGGGAAAAATTTATGACCAAACAAGAGACATAGAATATTATAAGACATGAAATGAATAATTTTGATCATATTAGATTAAAGAGCTTTTGTGCAAACAAAATTAATGTAACCAAGATTAGAAAGGGAACAATAAACGGGGAAAAAAATTTAAAACAAATGTCTCTGATAAAGGTCTAATTTCTCAAATTTATAGAGAATGAAGTCAAATACAAGCCATTTTCCAATTGACAAATGGTGAAAGGATATGAACAAGCAATTTTCAGATGAAGAAATCAAAGTCATCAATAATCAGATGAAAAAATGTTCTAAAACACTCTTGATAAGAGAAATGCAATTAAAACAATGTGGAGGTACCACCACACACCTATCACATTGGCCAATATGACCGTACAGGAAAGTGGTAAATGTTGGAGGGGCTGTGGTAAAATTGGGACAATAATGCATTTTTGGCAGAGTTTTTAACTGATCCATCCATTCTGGAGGACAATTTGGAACTATGCCCAAAGGGCTATAAAACTGTGCATATCTTTGAATACAGTAATAGCACTATTGAATCTATATCCCAAACAGATGATAAAAAAGGAGGAAGGACCTATTTGTGCAAAAATATTTATAGTAGCTCTTTATGTAGTAGCAAAGAATGGGAAATTGTGGAGATGTTCATCACTTAGGGAATGGCTGAAAAAAATTTGGTGCATGTTGGTGATGGAATATGATTGTACTATAAGAAATGATAAGCAAAATGATTTCACATAAAGTTGGAAAGATCTGCAGGAACTGATGCAGAGTGAAAAAAACAACTGAGAGAACACTGAACACAATAACAGCAATATTGGATGTTGACTATTGGTAAAAACTTGGCTACTCTCAGCAATGCAATGATCTGGGACAATCCTGAAAGACTTATGACAGGGAATCCTACCCAACTTCAGAGAAAGAACAGTTGAAGTCATCTTTCACATCAGTGTATTTATGGTATTATTTGGGAGGTTTGGTTATATATGAGTTTGCTGTTACAACAATGACCAATATGGAAGGTGTTTTTCATGACAATTAAAATAAAATAAATGATACCTTAAAAATTAGAATTGGGCAAATGGAGGCTAATGATTCCATGACAAATCAAGAAATAATCAAATAAAGTCAAAAGAATGAAAAAAATAGAAGAAAATGTGAAATATCTCATTCGAAAAATACTTGACCTGGAAAATAAATCTAGGAGGGAATCTAAGAATTACTGTTCAACCTGAAAGCCTTGATCAAAAAAAGAATGTAGACATCATCTTTCAAGAAATTATCAAGGAAAACTGCCTTGATATTCTAGAACCAGAGGGTAAAACAGAAATGGAAAGAATCTACCCATTGTCTCTTGAAAGAGTTCTCAAAAGGACAACCCCTAGAAATATTATAGCCAAATTCTAGAATTCCCAGTTTAAGGAGAAAATATTGCCAACATCCAAAAAGAAATTATTCAACTATCATTAAACCATAGTCGGGATAAAACAAGATTTAGCAGCTTCTATATTAAAGGGTCAGAAGGAATGGAATATGATATTCCAGAGGGCAAAGGAGCTAGGACTTCAACCAAGAATCACTTACCCAGGAAAACTAAGCATAATCGTTCAGGGGGGAAATGGATATTCAATTAAATAGACACTTTCAAACATTCCTGCTGAAAAGACCAGAGCTGAATGGAAAATTTGACTTAAACACAAGACTCAAGAGAGGCTTAAAAAGTAAACGGGAAAGAGAAATCAAAAGACATTCCATAAGGTTAAACTGTTTATACCCCTACATGGGGAAATGATTCTACTATAACTCCTAAGGATTTTATTATTATTAGGGCAGTTAGAAGGAGTATGCATACACAGAGGGCAAAGAAGTGAGTCGAATATGAAGGGATGATATAAAAAAAATTAAATTAAGACATGAGAAAGAAAAATCCATTGGGAAGAGGGGAAAGAAAATTAGAATAGGTTCAATTATCACACATAAAAAAAGGCATGAAAGAACTTTTACAGTGGTGTGGAGAATAGAGAAGGGAGCATGTGAACCTTACTCTCATTGGAATTGCATAAGAGGGAAGAACTTACACAATCAATTGGGTATAAAAATATATCTTATCCTACAGGAAAGTAGGAAGGGAAGAAGATAAGAGAAGGGGGTAGGGTTTATATAAAAGAGGGAAAATTGGGGGAGGTGGTGGTCAGAAACTTAACAAAGGGAAACCAGAATGGAGAATAATATACATAATCATAATAGTGCAAAATTTTTTGCAAGTCTCTCTAATAAAGGTCTCACATAAAAAAAGTGAGTTGAATGTATAAGAATACAAGTCATTCCCCAATTGATAAATAGTCAAAGTACATGAACAGACAATTCTCAGACAAAGTAATTAAAGCTCTCTAGAATCATACAAAAAATGCTCTAAATCACTAGTAATTAGAGAAATGCAAATTAAAATAACTCTGAGATGCTACCCCATTCCAATCAGATTGGTTATTATGACAAAAAAGGAAAATGACAAAAATAGGAGGGATTGTGGGAAAATTGAGACACTAATGCACTATTAGAGAAGCTGTGAATTGAACCAATTATGCTAGAGAGCAATTTGAAACTATGCCCAAATGGGTTATAAAACAGTACATACTCTTTAACCAAGCAATATCATTACTAGGTTTGTATCCCAAATATATTATTTTTATTATTTTATTATTATTCCTATTGACTCCCAGAGGAGCATAGGGCCGCAACCATCTCATGCCAACAGACTCTGTTCTGGGTAACTTCCCCCAACTGGGCCCATGTCACTCCGACGGTCCCTGTCTCGTTCTCAGCATATCTCCGCCAGGTCTGCTTTGGCAGTACCTGTCCGGCAATGCTGTCCTCCGATTTTCATAGCGTTCTGACTGATGGGACACTGAACTGTCCTCCCCCCCCCCAGAGTCTGGCATTGGAGATCCCCTCATGCCATCCGATGTCCAAGATGTGACACAGGCACCCGTCAACAAAGACCTGGAGTTTGTTGGCTTTTGCCAGCACACGTCATGGACTCTATTGGAGAGCAATCTTCCAGACTAGGCGATCGTTGGTTTTGTTGGTTTAATGAGGTTGCAGTTTCTGTAGCAAGTGAGATTTTTACGGGGTGAGGTTGCTAGCCCCGCGCCCAACCCTCCTCCTTTTTCAGCCGGGCTTGGAACCATCCTTGGCGGAGTTATATATATACACATATATATTTAAAAGCAAAAGGGGGAAGAACTACATGTAAAAAAAACTATTTAAACTAGCTCTTTTTTGGGGAGGGCAAAGAATTGGAAAATGAGGGAATGCCCATCAATTGAGGAATGACTAAGTAAGTTATAATATATTATTGTGATGGAATACTATTGTGCTACAAGAAATGATGTGCAGGAGGAGCTCTGAAAAGCTTGCAAAGACTTACATGAACTGAATCAGAGTGAAATAAGCAGAATCAAGAGAACATTGTACATAGTAAAAGGAATATTGTATAATGAACAATTGTGAATAACTTAGCTATTCTCAGCAATACAATAATCCTAAACAATTCCAAAGTATTTATAATAAAAAAAAGTGCCATCTGCTTTCAGAGAAGAAACTGATAGAATCTGAATCCAGAACAAAGCAAACTTTTTTCACTTTCTTTCTTAATTTTTTTTGTTTGTTTCCTTCCACAAAAGGATTAAAATGGAAAAATGTTTTACATGATTGCACATGTAAACTATATATGAGATTGCTTACCATCTCATCAGGAAGAGGGTAGAGGGGGAGAGAATTCAAGACTCAAAATTCTTTGAAAAAATATTGGAAATTATTTTTACTTGTAATTGGAGGAAAAAATTAAATTAAATTTAAGCAAAAAAAAAGTGGTGGTGGTAATAGAGAAGTTTTGAAGAAGGGTAGGTTTGGGGAGAATAATGATTTTACTAATAATTTTGGATACATTGAGTTTGCCACATCTTTAAGACATAAAATTCAAAATGTGTCCAATAAGGATTCATGATATAAAACAGGACTCTGAGTTCCTGTTTTATATCATGGGTCATCTGCCTAGAGACAGCAATTGAATCACATGGGAAGTGAGTGATGAGATCACCAAGAGAGAAAATATATGGGCGGCTAGATGGCTCTGTGGTTAGAGAATCAGGCCTGGAGATGAGAGGTCCTGGGTTTAAGTGTGACCTCAGATACTTCCTAGCTATGTGATCCTGGGCAAGTCATTTAATTGCAACTGTCTAGCCCTTACTACTCTATTGATTTGGAACTGATGCATAGTATCAATTCTAAGATAGAAGGTAAGAGTTTAAAAAATATGGGGAAAAAATTGAAAAGGCTCAGGACAGAGGTTTGGGGTACACTCAGAGTTATTGAGTGTGACATAGATGATAATCCATCAAAAGAGAATGAGAAGTGATCAAATAAGTAGGAAGAGAGTCAGGAAAGAGTAGTGTCATGAAAATGCAGAGAGGAGAGAGTATCTGGGATGAGAGGATGGTCATTGGTGTCAAATGCTGCAGAGAGAGGTCAAGCAAGGTGAAGATTGGGAGAATGAGAGACCACCAATAACTCTATAAAAAGCAGTTTCAGTTGAGTTATAAGGTCAGAATTCAGACTGCAGAAAGTTGCCAAGAAAGAATGAGAGGAGAGGAAGTAAAGGCACTGAGAGTAAAGATGGATTTTTAAGGAGTCTGACTCTGTTATATTGTCATTCTAACTGTCAAATAGATCCCCACCCACCAGAGAGAAATTGCCAACTTGTGTTAGAAATTGAATAGTAGTAATATAAACGAGTGTTTATAAGGTGGTTTCTAAAAAACTTTACTTTCTTACTTTCTGTCTAAGAATTGATACAAGTATCAATTTTAAGATAAAAGAATCATAAAGCTAGGGAACTGGGATTAAATGATTTGCCCAGAGTTGTACAGTTACGAATGGTCTGAAGAAAGATTTGTCCCTAAGTCTGGCTCTATCCACTGAACCATCTGGCTGTCCCAATAAGGTAACTAAAAATGATCTTTACGTTTTGTTTTTTTTATAGCAAGCCAACCCTGCCCTCTTCCCAACCTCCCATCACTGTATCATCTAATATATCAGTGGTTCCTAAACTTTTTTGGCCTACCACCCCCTTTCCAGAAAAAATATTACTTAGCACCCCCTGGAAATTATGAAACTATTTATTGAAATCAGAATACAATATAATACAAAAAAAAAAGTGGCCATCACCGCCTCCCTGGATCACTGCAGCACCCACCAGGGGGTGGTAGCACCCACTTTGGGAATCACTGTAATATATCTTACTATTTCATCAAACAGGGTGCTCAGAGAAATTAAGTTAAAAGCTTTAGAGAAATTTCAGGCTATCTCTGTCAGAAGGAGTTAAACTGTTATAACTGGCTCTTGATGAACCCATACTGGCTTCTAATAATCAGTATTTCCCTCTCTAAATGCTTTAAAAATATCTTTTTAACAATGTGTCCTGGCTCAGTGGATAAAGAGTCTAGAGAGACTGGAGGTTCTGGGTTCAAATCAGACTTCAGACACTTTCTAGCTGTGTAACCCTGGGCAAGTCACTTATCTCCAATTGCCCAGCCCTTATCACTCTTTTACCTTGCAGCCAATACTTCATACTGATTCTAAAATGGAAGTTAGGGTTTTTTAAATAATAGTAAAAATAATGTGTTCTAGAATTTTTCCTAAAATCCAAGTCAAGTTCACCACTATGTGATTTAAAGAATTCCCTTTCCTCTTTAACAAAAGAAAATCAGGGTTTTAAGTATATTCATTTTTAAAGTCTTGTTTGTGTATTTCAATGTATGTGTTAACTGTTACTAAGTTTAGACTATATTAAAAATAACTAATCTTCTTCCTATTTTGGAATAATCAAAACACATGTGCCTATCTCCAGTTGTTTATCATCTGTTGTACTACAAGATTTTCAAAGATCACCAACAATGGCTCACGTAGTCACATGGGTAAGCTCACTGAGAACAAGGGAAATTTCTCTCTCTCTCTCTCT
>NW_025367075.1:0-9095 GCF_016433145.1 Gracilinanus agilis | reverse complement strand
CTGAGGTATCACCTCACACCTAGCAGATTGGCTAAAATGAAAGAAGGGGAGAGTAATGAATGTTGGAGGGAATGTGGCAAAATTGGGACATTAATGCATTGCTGGTGGAGCTGTGAAACGATCCAACCATTCTGGCTGGCAATTTGGAACTATGCTCAAAGGGCTATAAAAGACTGCCTGCCCTTTGATCCAGCCATACCATTGCTGGGTTTGTACCCCAAAGAGATCATAGATAAACAGACTTGTACGAAAATATTCATAGCTGCGCTTTTTGTGGTGGCAACAAATTGGAAAAGGAGGGTATGTCCTTCAATTGGGGAATGGCTGAACAAACTGTGGTATATGCGGGTGATGGAATACTATTGTGCTAAAAGGAATAATAAACTGGAGAAGTTCCAGGCGAACTGGAGAGACCTCTGGGAACTGATGCAGAGCGAAAGGAGCAGAGCCAGAAGAACTCTGTACACAGAGACTGATATACTGTGGTAAAATTGAATGTAATGGACCTCTGTACCAGCAGCAATACAATGACCCAGGACAATTATGAGGGATTTATGGTAAAGAAAGCTACCCACATTCAGAGGAAGGACTGCAGGAGAGGAAACATATAAGAGAAAACAACTGCTTGAACGCATGGGTCGGGGTAGACATGATTGAGGGTGTGGACTCGAAACTACCACACCAATGCAACTACCAACAATTTGGAAATTGGTCTTGATCAAGGACACATGACAAAACTAGTGGAAATGCGCATTGGCCATGGGTGGGTGGAGGTGCAGGAGCGGGGGTTGAAGGGGAAAGGTGGAGCATGAATCATGTAACCATGTTAAAAATGAATATTAATAAATGTTTAAAAAAATATTTAAAGCTGCACTCTTTGTGGTGGCAAAAAACTGGAAAGCAAGGGTATGCCCTTCAATTGGGGAATGGCTGAACAAATTGTGGTATATGTTGGTGATGGAATACTATTGTGCTCAAAGGAATAATAAACTGGAGGAATTCCATGTGAACTGGAAAGACCTCCAGGAATTGATACAGAGTGAAAGGAGCAGAGCCAGAAGAACATTGTATACAGAGACCAATACACTGTGGTAAAATAGAATGTAATGGACATCTGTACTAACAGCAATGCAATGACCCAAGACAATTCTGAGGGATTTATGGAAAGGAACACTACCCACATTCAGAGGAAGAACTACAGGAGTAGAAACACAGAAGAAAAACAACTGCTTGGACACTTGGGTTGATGAGGACATGATTGGGGATGTAGACCTGAAAAGACCACACCCATGAAACTATCAATAATGTGTAAATAAGTCTTGACTGACCACACATAATAAAACCAGTGGAAATGTGAATTGGCTACAGCAGAGGGGGGGTGGGGGGTTGAAGGGGTGAAGGGGAAAGTAAAAACATGACTTATGTAAGCATGGAAAATTTTTCTAAAAATAAAAAATTATCTAAAAAAAAGATTATACATATGCAGTCCTTTGAAATATTTCCATATTAGCCATGTTGCAAAAGAAAACACAGACAAAAAAACCAAGAATATAAATTTTTTTAAAAGTATGCCTCAATCTACATTCAGACTCCATCAGTTCTTGATAACATTTTTTTCATCATAACTCTTTTCGAATTATCTTGGATCATTATACTGCTGAGAATTTCTGCTAAGCAAAATACTACTAAGTTTTTCATAGTTGATGATGATATAATATTGCTGTTACTGTATACAACGTTTCATCAGTTCTATTCACTTTATTTTGCATCATTTCACTTAAGTCTTCCCAGGTTTTTCTGAGAGCATTCTGGTCATCATTTCATATAGTATAATAGTGTTCTTTCACAATCAACTTGTTGAGTCATTCCCCCAGTTGATAGGCATCTCCTCAATATCCAATTTTTTGCCACCACAAAAAGAGTTACTATAAATATTTTTGTACATATAAGTCCTTTTCCTTTTCCTTTGATCTCTTTGAGATACAGACCTAGCAGTATTATTGCTGGGTCAGAGTATGCACAGTTTTATAGTCCTTTGGACTTGGTTCCAAATTCTCTCCAGAATCAGTTCACAACATCATCAATAATTCATTAGTGTCCCTATTTTTCCACATTCCTATCAATATTAGTCATTTTTCTTTTTTGTTATATTAGTTAATCTGATAGGTGTGAGGTGGTACCTCAGAATTGTTTTAATTTACATTTTTCTAATCAAGAGTGGTTTAAAACATTTTTATGTGTCTATAGATAGCTTTGATTTCTCCTTCTGAAAACTATTCATATTCTTTGACCATTTGTCAGTTGGGGAATGACTCATATTCTTATAGATTTGACTCAATTCTCTATATATTTGATAAATGAGGCTTTTATCGAGAAACTTGCTGTTAATCCACCCCCCAGCCCCAGTTTACTACCTTCTTTCTACTCTTGGCTACATTGGTTTTCTTTATGCTAACCCTTTTAATTTAGTATAATCAAAATTATCCATTTAATATCTCATAATGCTTTTTATTTCTTGTTTAGTCATAAATTCTTTCCTCATCCATAAATGTGACAGATAAAATTTTCCATGCTCCTCTAATTTGTCAAACTAACTTCTAGTTGTTGTTTCACTAATTGGGAGAAGCAGGACTCCAAGCTTTATATCTAAGCCTTTACTGCCTTTCCACCAAGTACCAGTTCCATGATGAACACAAATAGCAGGTAGCAAAGAAAGCCATTTATCCAAATCAATGGCAAAAACAGAACTCAAAGAAAGTATACATATAATATATGCCAGGAAATACAGAGTGAAGGAGCTCTCCCATTGGAAGCAAAGTAATTCAGCTTAACCAAGAGAGTCCTAGATCTTACTTAATGGAAAATTCTCCAAAGTCTCTAGTCTTAGCAAGCTAGGAATAGGCAAATGATGGGTCCTACTAATTTCTCCCATATTTGGCTTCTTTCTAGAAGAGCTACCTGAAGTGGGATTGGCATTTTCCATTTTCTCTCTTTAAGCCATTTGCATCTGAAATAACTACTACTGGGAGATGATGTGACTAACAAGATAACATAGGTAATAAGCAGAGGAACCAAGATTCAAACTCCTCTCTAACTCCAAATCGAGTGCCCTTTTTATGGTACTGCCTCTTGCTGGATTAGTGCTTTCCTTTTCCTTCTATAAAACCTTTTCTGAGATATTGTGACTTTCATTCTTTAAGAAAGGGGTTCTGCCAGCTCTTTAAGTTATCCTTAGTAGAGATTCCCCCCACCCCCCAGGCTTCTAGGTGGAGTCCTCCTCCATATAAAGATAACCACCCTAGGAAGTTATGCTATCTCACAGGGGCTCCTGGAACAAGGACTTGTCTTTACATTCTACAAAGATAATCATGGGACATGATTTGTATAAACATGAAACATTCTACATAAATAATCATAATAAGTCAAATTTATTCTTACTCTCCAAATTAATCAATCTCACCTCATTATTTTCAGACTACATGGAAAATAAGCAATCATTCAATGTTTATTAAGCACCTACAATGTGTCAGAAAGGGGCAGCAAGGTGGCACAGTGGATAGAATACCAGCCCTGGAGTCAGGAAGACTCATCTTCCTGAGTTCAAATCCATCCTCAAATACTTATTAGCTTTTAAATCCTGGGCAATCCATTTAACCCTATTGGCCTCAGTTTCCTCATTTGTAAAAGGAGTTGGGGAAGAAAATGGTAAATTACTCTAATATCTTTGCCAAGAAAACCTAAATGGGGTCTCAAAGAGTTGGATAAGAGAAATGACTGAACAACAAATGTGTCAAACACTGTTCTAAGTGCTGGAGATAAAAAGAGGCAAAAGTCCCTGTCCTCAAGGAGCTTACAATCTAATGAGGGTGACAACATGCAAACAGATCTATATAAGCAAGCTATATACAGAATAAACAAGAAGTAATTAACAAAGGGAAGGCATTAGGAGGGATAGGAAAGACTTCCTGTAAAGGTTTGGCTTTTAATTGGGACTTAAAAAAAGGCAGGGAAGTCAGTAGGCAGAATTGAGGAGGGAAAGCATTCCAGAAATAGGAGACAGCAGGAGGAAATGCCCAGAGCTGAAAGACAGATTGTCTTGTGCATAGAATAGCCAGACCAGTGTCACTAGATTGAAGAGTGCATAGTGGAGAATAAGATGTAAGAAGACTGAAAAGATACGAGGGGGACCAGGTTATAAAGGACTTTGAATGACTGAGGATTTTGTGTTGCCTCTCCTAGAGGCAAGAGAAAGCCACTGGAGTTTATTGAAGTTTATTGGGGTAGGATAGAAGTGGGAGAGTTGGAGAGGGGTGGGGTGACATGATTGAACCTGTGCTTTCGTAAAAAATAGGTAGCTCAATGAATGTCCTCCTCTCAGCTCTCCTGATAAGGCATCCTGCAATGAAAAAACCTACAGCCTGAGCTTGTGTTCTGGAGAAGGAAAAAAATTCAAAAAGAATTCAATTTTGATTTTTTTTCAAGCTCCAAAGTGGTTGTTATAAGCACCACTAGGGAAAAATATTATTTTAGTATGAAAAATTACCCAGAGAGGTATCTTTTAAGTTTCCTGTAGCACGTGTCCCAGGCAGAAAAGATGCTGTTTCAAGTCCTGACAGGGGACCGGCTTGAAAGGGAAACTCTGAATTATTTAAACAGCTTCCTACCAAAAAGCTCTTTTCAAACAGTTGAAGAGACTTAAATTATTGCCTTTCCTTTTAATTCAGTTTCTTTTTCCCTCCTTTCTTTTTCCCCTTTTGAAAAACACTTGGAAAACAATTTCCATTTCAAAAATAATTAGGACAGGGAAGCTGATAACACTTCATTTTATTAGTCTATTTCTAGAGTTGGGGGCAGAGGGGAAGAGAGGGGAAACATTCCCCAGTGGATTCTTTTAATATAATGGATTTAGCCTTACTACATTTAGAATATATGCTTCTAAATAAAAAGATAGATACCACAACAGAGTGCCATGACCAAGAGTTCCTGGAGAGGAGTTCATTATAAAAGAATTGGCTCGTTGAGAATGTTTAGACTTAATCTAATAATGATAGTAATATATTTATATAGAAACTTAAGGATTGCAAAGCCTTCTATAAATTTTAACCAAAAAAAAGATTTTTAAACCCTTACCTTCTATCTTAGAATCAATACCAAGTATTTGTTCTAAGGCAGAAGAACAGTAAGGATTAAACAATTAGGGTTAAGTGACTTCCCCAGGGTCACATATTGAGGATATGTCTGAGATCAAATTTGAACCCAGGACCTCCAATCTCCAGGTTTCCCTCTCTATCCACTGAGTTACCTAGCTATGCCTAAAATCAGCAATTCTAGGCAATCTAAATTGGTAGAGGTAGTTACTTTGCCAGGGATTTCCCTATACAGTATAATCTATTTACTATACAGTTATCTAGCATACCATAATGTAGTATACTATACCGTAATATAGCAATCTAATCACTATACTGGTAAAATTACAGGTCCTGTTCCTATCAGAGTTCATAACCTAACAAAATATTGATCCATAAAAGACTTTATTTACAAACAATAACCACTTCTACTAAACCTAAATTTTATAGGAGATACCCACTTGATGAAGATCAGACACTCACTTTGGTAAGTATTAATTTTTTTTAAACACTTACCTTCCATCTTGGAATCAATATTTTGTATTGGCTCCAAGGCAAAAGAGCAGTAAGAGTTAGGCACTGGGGGTTAAGTGACTTGCCCAGGGTCACACAGCTAGGAAGTGTTTGAGGCCAGATTTGAACCAGGACCTGCCATCTCTTCAATTCACTGAGCTACCCAGCTGCCCATAAGGATTAATTTTTCATGTGGTTTTGCCCTATATGGGGCAAGTACAAGGTACATGAGAGATCAAGCTAGAATCAGAGCCCCTCTCAAGCTACTTTCTTTTTTGACCTCCATGAACCTTACCACTGCCTAATTAGTACCTATGTAATAGGAGGGATGAAGATGACTGTTTATCTTCTGCCTAACATAAGGTAAAAGACCTTTTCTTAATTTTTTTTTAAACCCTTACCTTCCATCTTGGAATCAATACAGTGTATTGGCTCCAAGGTAGAAAAGTGGTAAGGGTAAATGACTTGCCCAGGGTCACATAGCTAGGAAGTGTCTGAGGCCAGATTTGAACCTAGGACCTCCCATCTCTAGGCCTGACTCTCAAACCACTGAGCTACCCAGATGCCCCCCCTTTTCTTAATTTTTGCTTGGAGTTCTCAGAAATTCTTTCTAAGCCATGGATTTTCCTCCCAGTAACTAGAGAGTGCATTGACCTTTAGCCAAAAGGAATGAAAGTCTGACCTGCCCTAATTAAAGATGAAATCGTAAGACTCCTTTTCCCCTTTCATCCTTGGGGTTGCTTGTAACAACTTGGCCAATGTAATACAAATGATAAGTAGGGATATTTGGGGTGATACTATAATATTTACAGATTGGAGTCAGAGGTTCAACAAAGGTTCAGCACAACCAATTGAATACAGTCGAATAAATATTTTTCATTTGGACAGATCACAGACATTCATGTAAAAGATTGCATTGTGTTTTTTCCAGGATGCAGGAGGAATACTAATAGCAGGAGAAATGTGAGAGTCTTTCTCCCAGGAGTTCTCCTAAGGCTCTTAATTGGGTTCTGGAATGATAATGATAACTTGGATAAGGCTTTTTGAAATAGAGACAATATATAGGAATCACTGGGATGGCAATTAAACTGGTCCTGCCTCAATGGTAAAATGCAGACTCTGTAAACCTGAGCACATTGGTCCAATATAAATTAGTGAATTAGAGAATCTCGTCCAAGTGAAAGGGACATGGGGGCAGCTGGGTAGCTCAGTGGATTGAGAGCCAGGCCTAGAGACAAGAGGTCCTGGGTTCAAATCCAGCCTCAGACACTTCCCAGCTGTGTGACCCTGGGCAAGTCACTTGACCCCCATTGCCTACCCTTACCATTCTTCCACCTATAAATCAATACACAGAAGTTAAGGGTTTAAAATAAAAAATTAAAAAAAAAAACAAGTGAAAGGGACAATGATTACTTAGAATTACCCTCCTTGAGTAGGTCCTGAGATTTTGAGGGGTATTCCCTTCACTGCTATAAAAATTGTAACAAACCATTTAGTGACTTCACGTGGCCACAAATAAATTCCTAAGATATAGCCAATACTTTCCTGAGATTCCACTCCTGAATCTCTTTGTCTCAAGAGGCCCCGAATCTCTGGATCCCCTTTGTGCATCATTCTCTATTGCCAACTGTAGCCCTAACCTGCCTTAGCTTCTTCTGCCTAACTCTTCTGGTACCCACTATCTCTCTGATCTCTTCTCTACCACTGTAGGTGCAGTAAAAACAAAAGATATCAATAAAATCCATTAAAATTGTTTTTTGTTCTTTTTTTTTTGAAGGATTATAAGTGGTAGGAGTAACCTCTAAGTTTTAGCCCCCCTAGTCATCCTGCCCTAGGTAGAGCTTTGCTGAGACTAACAGTGACAAAGCCTGGGCTAGAACTAATTCCCAGTCCAGTGCTTTCTCATTCTCATCACAGCAACACATATTCCATAAGTCGGAAATGTAATATAGGTGAATCATGAATCTCTTGACTATGGATTTAGTTATTTGTAGGATAAAATACAGAGTGCCATGTTTTGTTTAGTCCATTGACTCCTGGCCAAAGTAAATCAGTTCAATATTTTGCAAGGGAAACTCCAAGCTCTAACTTAGTTCTTCATAAAAAAAGATACTACTCAGGGCAGCTAAGTAGCACAGTTCATAAAGTTCCAGACCTGGAGTTGAGATGCCCTGGGTTCAAATCTGATATCAGACTCTTCCCAGCTGTGGACCTTGGACAAGTTAGTAACTCCAAGGGGCTAATTCTTGGCGTTCTTATGTTTTAGAAGGTAAGGGTTTTGGTGGGGGGAAGAAAAAAATATTGTTCCATGGTAGTTTAGAAATATTCATGCATTGTTCAGATTCTCTCCTGATATGATCCTGTGACCATGTGGCTCCTTAACTTGCTTCCAAGAACACCAATTGTTCCATCATCTCATCAGTATATCACAGGATCACAGAATTAAAGCTAGAAGGATCCTTCCATATCATCTACTTCTAACCTTTTATTTTATGGAAGAGGAGACTAATTTTCCAGTCATTTTTTACATTCTCTCCTTCCTAGTTAATACAGAATGTTTTTATGTGTCATTATACTTTTAAAAAATATTTTCCTAACAGGTTGTAAGTTCCTTGAGGACAATGATTTTGTCTCCTGTCTTGGACCCGATATAGTTTTCCAAACAAAGTGGGCTCTTAGTAAATGCTATTGAATCCAAATAGAAGAAGAGAAATTTCAGGAGCAAAAAAAGGTTAGCAGATCTTTGAGTCCTGAAATGAAGATGAACCATTTAAATGGTCTCATATGAGAGAAGTTTCATTTCCAGGGATAAAGAAAGGAATTACATAAATACTTATAACTGCTCTTTTTGCAGGGGGCAAAGAACTAGAAATTGAGGGAATGTCCACCAACTGGAAAAAAACTGAACAAGTTGTGGTATATAACTGTGATGAAATACTATTGTGCTATAATAAATATCAAAGATGGGTTTAAAAAAACCTGGGAAGCCCTAAATGAACTGATGCAAAGTGGAGTGAGCAGAAGCAGGATAACATTGGACAGAGTAATCACAATATTGTAATGATGATCAACTGTAGAAGACTTAGCTATTCTGATCAAGACAAAGATCTAAGATAATTCCAAAAAACCCATGATGAAAAATGTTATCCACCTCCTGAGAGAGAAAAATGATGAACTCTGAATGCAGATTGAAACATATTTTTTCACTTTCTTTATGTTTCTTGCTTTTTTTGTAAATGTTTTGCATGACCACATATATCATTGATATTTTATTGTTTGCCTTCTCAAAGGGTATGAGAGGAGTGAGAGGGAGTGAAAGTATTTGGAACTCAAAAAAAATTTTAATAAATCTTAAAAACAATCAAATAAAAGAAAATGGAGAGAGAGAGAGAGAGAGAAAGAGAGAGAGAGAGAGAGAGAGAGAGAGAGAGAGAGAGAGAGAGAGAGAGAAAATAA
>NW_025367074.1:0-4754 GCF_016433145.1 Gracilinanus agilis | reverse complement strand
TGGTAAAATTGAATGTAATGGACCTCTGTACCAGCAGCAATACAATGACCCAGGACAATTCTGAGGGATTTATGGTAAAGATGCTACCCATATTCAGAGGAAGGACTGCAGGAGAGGAAACATATAAGAAAAACAACTGCTTGAACGCAAGGGTCGGGGTGGACGTGATTGAGGGTGTGGACTCGAAACTACCACACCAATGCAACTACCAACAATTTGGAAATTGGTCTCGATCAGGGACACATGACAAAACTAGTGGAAATGCGCATCGGCCATGGGTGGTGGGAGTGCGGGGGTGTGGGGGTGAAGGGGATAGGAGGAGCATGAATCAGGTAACCATGTTAAAAATGTATATTAATAAATGTTAAAAAAATTTTAAAAAATCGAATGCAATGGACCTCTATGCCAGCAGAAATCAATGACACAGGACAGCTCTGATATATTTATGATAAAGAATGCTACCCACATTCAGAGGAAGGACTACAGAAGAGGAGACATATAAGAAAAACAAATGCTTGAAGGCATGGGTTGAGGAGGACATAATAGGGGATGTGGACTCGAAACTACCACACCAATGCAACTACCAACAATTTGGAAATAGGTCTTGAACAAGGACACATGTTAAAACCAGTGGAAGTGTGCATCGGCCATGGGTGGGGGGAGAGCGGGGGGTGAAGGGAAAGGTAGGAGAATGAATCATGTAACCATATTAAAAATGAATATTAATAAATGTTTAAAAAAATTTTTTAAATTCATGGGCCAGGTTAGGTGGCTCAATGATACAGAGTCAGACTAGAGATGGGAGATTCAGTTTCAAATCTATCCTCAGATATTTCCTAGTTATATCACTCTAGGCAAGTTCCTTAACCCCAATTACCTAGTCCTTCCTGTTCTTTTGCCTCGGAACCAGTATATGGTATTTGAATTTTTGTGTTTCCCTTTTCATTGACCAATTAAAGAATTTTAATTTAAAGAATCTCTTTAAAGAACTGTTTTCCTCAATAGGTTTTTCCCCCCACCTATTTACATTTGATCTATTCTAGTCTGTAGAGGGTTGTTTTCTTAAGTGTTTTTTTTGTGCCTCCATTTCCTTTTGGCCTATTCTAGTTTTTATATTGTTTATTCAAGTTTTTTCCAAGCTGTTGAGTCTGTCAGTTCTTTTATTTTTTGATTTTTTAAGCTTTTTCTTACATTCTTCTAGGGATACTTTTGAGGCCACACATTCTTTTGCACTTTCCTTTGAGATTCACAAGTTTGCTTTTTGGCATTACTGTCCTTTGCTGAGTTTATATTTTGATATTCACTGTTACTAAAATAAATTTTTTTAAAATATAATTTTATTTTAAAAATATTTTTCCATGGTTACATGGTTCATGTTCTTTCTTTCCCCTCTTCCCTCCCTCCTCTTGGAGCTGACAAGCAGTTCCACTGGGTTATATGTTATCATTACTCCAAAGCTATTTCCATTTTATTCATGAAATAATTTTCAAAGATCAAAAAAAGAAGGGAAAAACCAGCAAAAAGCAAATATCACTTTATAGTTACTATTAAAATGCATGACCTAATTGTGATACAAAAAGTCTCAAAAATATAACTATAAAATAATATGTACAGAAGTAATGGATGATCTAAATATTTGGAGCAATTCACACTGTCAATGGCTGAGTCACATTAACAAAGTTAATGTGTTCTGCTAAACCATTTTGGGCAATGTATGTAATAACAATAAAATATAGGGAATATCAAGGGAATTAGTGAAAAAAATAAGAATAAGGTAGACAGAGTTACTGGATCTCAAATTATATCATAAAGTATTAATGATCAAAACTATTTGTTTCTAAAACCAGGAGAAGAATGTACACAGTAAATACCCAAATATCAGAATGATCAATGATGAAAGACTTAGTGACTGATCAAGCCAAAGATCCAAGGCAACTCTAAAGTGTCTATGATGAAGAATGCTATCTACCTTCAGAGAGAGAACTAATGGCCTCTGAGTGTGGTAGATTGAACCATCTTGTTTTTCACTTTATTTTTCTTCCCTTTTAGCAGCATTGTTAATAAGGAAATGCATTCACATGTGAGGGCAGCATTATATTGCTCACTATATCAAGGGCTTGGAGGGAGGTAGAAAATATGGAACTGAAAATCATTTTTAAATGCTAAAAAAGTACATGAATAATGGATTTTATTTAAAAAACCTCTTTGTTACTGGTTAAAAAAGATGAAGGTAGATCAGTGGCACAGAATGGATAAAGAAGACCAAAAATCAAAAATACCCTAACAGTAGCCTTTTGTTAAATAATTAAGAATACCAATCATAGAAGAAGGTATCCTTTACCTAGAGACAGTTAGGTGGCTCTGGAATGGATAGAGGACCAGGCCTGGAGGCAGGAAAACTCATCTTCCTGAGTTTGAATTCTGTCTCAGATACTTCCTAGGTGTGTGATCCTGGGCAAGTCAGTGTACTCTATTGGCCTCAGCTTCCTCATCTGTAAAATGAGCTAAAGAAGGAAATGGAAAACCATTCCAGCATTCTCACCAAGAAAGTCCCAAATGAGAATTGGACACAAGTGAAGTCACTAGACAAACAAAATCCTTGATCTAATTAGAAATGCTGGGAAAACTGGAAAGCAGCTTGGCAGAAAATACGTTTAGACTAGCATCTAATACCATGAACCACAAAAATCCCAAACAGATCAGCAATCAAAACATTAAAATTCACATTACAAAAAAAATTGGAGAAAAATGGAAGGCTATATCATCCACAACTATGGATAGCAGAATTCCTCAACAGCCACGTGATGGAAGAATCATAAAAGGCAAAATATACAATTCTGAGTACCTAAAATGAGATGGTAGTATAAGAGACTTAGAGCTAGAAGACACCATGGGAAACATTTAATCCAACCTTCTCATTTTACAAGTGAAAAACTTGAGGTTAGAGAGGTTTAAGTGACTTGTCCAAGCTCACAGAGGTAGAAGTCAAAGGCAGGATTTAAACCATGTCCTCAGAATCAAAATCTAGTGTTCTCTCAAGGCTTTTGAGTGAAGAAAAAATCAATTTCTCCAAAACAAGAAGAAATGATAAAAATATAAAAAATACTTTACATTGAACTTTCCCAAAGGAGAAGCTAGTGGAAATTGACACAAATCTAGGAGACTGATCCATTTCCCAATAGAGAGTCAAAGAAATGAACAGTTTTTGTTTTTGAAACCCTTACATTCTCTTAGTAACAATTCTAAGACACAAGAGTGGCAAGGGCTAGGCAATTGGGGTTAAGTGATTTGCCCAGGGTAATATAGTTAGGAAGCTAGCTGAGGCCAGATTTGAACCTAAATTCTCCTAACTGCAGGCCTGGTGCTGTATCCATTGTGCCAACTATCTGGCCCCTGAAATGAACAGTTTTAAAAACAAAAATGCAAACTAGCAACAATAATATGTAAAGGGTTCAAAAGTACTGATGACAGGTTACGGGTTAAGATGGTGGCAGAGTAAGAAGCAGCTCTTAACCTCTCCTGACCGATACACACAAAACTCCTCAAAGGGAAATAAAAAAAAGTCCAGATGAACGGAGGAACCCCACAACAGGGCACAGCGTGGAAAGTACGGAGAATCGAGGCATTTCTATCCTATAAAGGGGTGAAACAGCTCTCACTAAATCGCGGGCTGAGCAACCAACCCACCCCCACTCCCTCCACACACAACACCTATAGCCCCGAAGCCAGCTAAAAAGAAATAGAGCAAGTTTGGGGCACCCATCGAGTCATTGGCAGCTCTGGGGCCTGTTCCTGAGAGCAGCAAGATTTAGGACCCCAAAAAGCTAACGAACTCACACAAAATTTGAGTGCGGGAGCTGGCCGCAGAGAGCGGATGCAGGGCGCAGAGCACGGGCATACAGCACGGGCTCAGAGCACAGGCACCAGAGGAGGTGTGGGTGGAGGCAGACACAGCCACAAGCTAAAGCTCTGAAACCCTGAGTGGGGAACCAGTGCGGAAGGGTATACGACTGTGGAAGCAGCGCCCTGAGACTTGTAAAGAAACCTCCTGCAGTGGATCAAGCAAGGGGGTCCACCAGGGGGCTTGACCTTGGAAAAAACCAGAACTTAGACCTCAGGAGCCAAAAGACCGCGGACAGACCCTGAGCGCGAGGATAAACCTGAGAAGCTGCTGGGCTAATGATGGCTACCCAGTCTCAGGAAGTTGAGAACAGAAAGATTAACAACAAGAAAAGGAAGCCTTTAACACTCGACAACTTTTACACAGAAAAAATCCAGACAACCAAGCAAACAGAGGAGGAGAACAAAGAAGCATTTGGACCCTCCTCAAATAAGGAAAAGTCCTCACAAGCTATGGAAGAGTTCAAAACTGAGATTTGGAGAAAAATGGAAGAAATATGTCAAGAAAATAACTGTTTAAAAGGTAGAATCTTGCAATTGGAAAATGAGGCTCAGAAACCAAATGAACTGATAAGCAAATTGAACACCAGAAATGACCAGATTGAAAAGGAATACAAGAAGATTAAGGCCAAAAACCAGAAGATTATAGCCCAAAACCAGAAGATTACAGCCGAAAACCAGATTACAGCCAAAAATCAAAACCGAAAGATTATAGCCGAAAATCAATCCCTAAAGGCTAGAATTGAGCAAGTAGAAGCTAATGATCTCTCAAGACAACAAGAACAAATAAAAAGTCAAAAGACTGAAAAAATAGAAGGAAACATGAAATATCTCAATGAGAGAGTGACAGACCA
>NW_025367073.1:0-3849 GCF_016433145.1 Gracilinanus agilis | reverse complement strand
ATATATATACATAGATAGATATATAACATCATATATCTATATGTATAGAATATAATACATAAATTCCATTATTTTATATTAATGTACCACTATTTATTGTTGGATATTTAGTTTGCTGCCATTTTGGTTTGAAAACTGTTTATATTCTTAAATATATAGGATTTTGCATGATAATTGTTTGTGTGTGCCATATTCCCTTATAGATAGAAAGTTCTGTGAGGATATAAGGGATAAGATCTCATCTAACTTCCCCAGTACCTAAAACTCATTATTTGAAAAACTAGAATAGCAAAATGCTATAAATTTCCTTTTGATTAGTCCTTGATTTGAAAAAAAAAACATTTTTATTATGAATTTAACAAATTTAAACTAGAATGATAGTTTGATATACAAAGAAGAATAGATAAAAGAATTGTTTATGAAACTCAACTCTATTATGGACAATTTAAGTATGTTTTACTGAACATAATAACAAAACTTCCCTGATTGTCTTTGTCCCCTTTGTAAATTGTCTTCTGTTCTTTTCTGAGTATTTTACATGCTTCATTGACATTCTTGATTTTTTTTCTTGGAAAGCTCTGGCTCAGAATCAGGAAGACCTGAGTTTGGATCTGGTTTACATTTTGCTTTATTTTACTACCTGTATACTCTGAGCAAGTCAATTAACCTTTCTCAGCCTCCATTTCCTCAACTGCAAAAAGGGAATAACAATAACCTACCTCCTTAGATTGTTGAGAGGATTTAAATGGGATAATTTATGTAAAACAAGTATGTATTTCTTTTCAGTATTTTTGTTTTTGAGGGGGTTTAATTATTTATTCTTTTCTCTAGTCCCAAAAAGTAAGGCATAGTAAAAAATATATTGCAATTGGAATCAGGAAGACCTATGATTTTTTCTTCCTTCCTTTCATTCTCCTTTCTTTCATTCCTTCCTCTCTTTCCCCCTCCTTTTTTTTCTTTCTTTCATTCATTCATTCTTTTATTCCTTCATTCTTCCTTATTTAATTGCTACCCAATCCCTAATCCCTTACTCCACCCACTCCAAAACTAGAAGAAAATAAAAATCTTTGTTACAAACAATGATAATTAAGCAAAATAAATTCTGCCATTGGCCATTTCTGAAAATACATGTCCCTTTCTTCATCTTGAATTCTTAACCTTTCTGCCAGGGAGGGAGTATTAAGCTCCATCAAGAGTACAGAAAAGCACTTGTGAGCATGGCATAGTTACTATGAGATTTTAGAAACCCTCTAGTCTTATTTCCATTTGTGTGAGTAGATCTTGCTGTTACTGTACAAAAATATTGTTGAAAATTATAATACCTATGTAAAGTAATCATGCTCTTGGCCATTTTTTAACAATGCAAATATTGCCTGTCCTCTTTAGTAATTTACTAACATAAAATGATCATATTTTTCAGCTCTAATTCACCACCTTAGTTGAAAGAGGGAGCTTTTCCTGGCAAAAACTACAATTCTTTGAAACAAGGGCTGTAAAACTGTAATTTTTTAAGAACATAAAAGTCATACTTATGTTATTTCAACAATTCTTAAAAAGCCACCATTTTTTTCTGCTGCTCCATTATTATTACAATGAAGGAGTTGTGTTTTCCTGAACTTGTCATTTATTGAAAATCTCCCTGGATTTCAAGCAATTTAGGGGAATGCAATTTGCGAAAAGCCCCATGAAATGTTTTTTTAAACAATTTTTTTAAAGAATAGCTACACTCTCTGCTTTCAAGGCAATTAGCACCCAGCCACTAGGCCCAGTTTTAAAAACCATAACAGCAGAGGTGTGTCTGTATATTTCCCTTTGATCACTCCCTGGTTTTAATCCCCTCATGTAGTGCAAGTAGAAAACATGAAGTCACAGCATGGCAGAGGGATAATATATTGACTCTTGCTTCACTGATTGTGATTTGCACTTCTTGCCATCTTGAGAGTCCATGGTGCATTGCATCTATCCCCATTAGGGATGCTCAGTCTAATAGCATATGGATGTTCCATCCACTGTTGACAAATATGCAAAAATAATACCTTGCTCAATATGAGTGATAAGTGTAGGTTTGTGCAAAATCCAAATCCTGCATGTAGTTTGGTTTGTATTCCAATTATTTGTCTACTCTAATGCTAAGAAAGTGAACTGTTATCACTCAGTGTCGGCAGTCCCAAAGAGAATAAAACATAATCCTTGCAAGGGACCCTGAATATCATCTCAACCATTTTCACTTTGTTTGAAGGTAGGAAAACTTAAAACACACACACACACACACACACGCACGCACGCACACACACACACACACACACACATGCACACACTCACATGAGTTTTTTAAAAGTCCAAACAAAGGAAATGGTTTGCTAAAGATCACACTGTTGGTTAATAGTAGAACTTGAACTAGGACCCTAGTGTCTTTATTCCCAATCTTGGAGACTTTTCACAATGCCATGCTACTTCCATTTGCCATGCTATTAGTCCTACTAGCAGTGAAAGTGTAATGTTCAGGGTTTTTGTTGTTGTTGTTGTTGGGTTTGGGTTTTTTTTGTCTAGAACTTAGAACACAGTAATTTAGAGAGGAGTGCTTATAACACTGTTTAAAGATGGAGTTCATACATTCAAGGTTCTTTCAAATATATCATTTCAGCTACAGGTTTTAGCTTTGATGAACAAAGAGCAAAGGCATGAGAATAGGATGGAATAGAACAATAATATGCATAAAGAGATCCAAACCTGAGCAAAAATGTATGGTCATACCAGACAACTCTTACAAGAGTCACAATGTCACCTGCCAAGCTCCGATGCTACAAAATCTGGGAATCAAAAAGAACCTAAGAGACCAGATAGTCTAACTAATTCATTCCTGTAAAAAGAACCATTACTACAAATAACCAAGTTGGCATGCAGATTTGTCTTGAAGACCTCCAGGAATGGGAAACCGACTCCTTCCTAAGCCTGTTGCACTTGATAGTTTGAGTTGTTAGGAAGTAAAAACCTAGATTTGCCACTTTTGTCTGTTGTTCCTAATTATGACTTCTGGGACCACTGAGATCAAGTCTAAGCTCCTACATCCATTCATTCCCATTTCCACCATCCCAATCATCTCTCCTTCCAGCTAAATATTGCCATTTCCTCCAACTGATCCTCATATGACTTAGACAAGAGGTGAAGGACAACGACAATGGGGAAAGACCGTCAGTCTATGCCAGTGATGGGCAAACTATGGCCCACGGGCCAAATGCAGCCCCCTGAAATGTTCTAACTGGCTGCACAACATTATTTTTAATCTGATAAATACAATGAGTAGGACACAATACAATGAAACTTCGAAAGTGTTTCCTTAGAAACAGACTGACAGATAAGCATTTCCTTTCCTTTGGCCCCCTCTTTAAACAGTTTGCCCATCACTGGTCTATGCCATTGAAGGACAAGGTGAAAGGAATTGAGTTTGTTCAGCCTGGGGAAGAGACGTCTCAGAAGGAATATGATAGCCCTCTCCAAGTAATTGAAAGGATCTCCTGAACAAGCTAGGTTGTCATGGCCAACTAAGTGAGAAGAAACCTAAGGTAGTGAGGACAGTCACCAAGGTCTGTTTATTTTACCTCTTCAATATGACCCCCTCTAGCTTCTGACACTGCCACCACTCTAGTACAGGTTCTTATCACCTTCCACCTGTCTCAGGGCTCTCCCTACTCCAATTCATCTTCCATACAGCAGAGTAATTATCTTAAATATATCACAATTCCACTGCATCCAGTAAATGCCAATGACTTCCTATTGTCTCCAGGAACAAATTCAAGGTCCTTTATAATCTACCTGACTCTTACTTTTCCAGTCTTTTTATATCTTACC
>NW_025367072.1:0-8212 GCF_016433145.1 Gracilinanus agilis | reverse complement strand
CCTTCCTTCCTTCCTTCCTTCCTCCCACCTTTTGTCCCTCCCTCTTTTTTCCTCTCTCTTACTTACACTAACATTTAGATTAAGAAATGCCTTGATCAGTTATTCCTTAGATGGCTTATTTTGTGTCTGGCTTTAGTGTCCTTGAAGACTTAGTTTAATTTGTTTGACAGAAAGAACAAACTTTGAGGTCTCTAGGATTAATAGCAATATTAGTCCATGATCTGGAGAGTGAGGGCAAGGATGCTAGATGTCTTAATACCATCAAGAATGTGCTTAACTCTTTAGAGGCCAGGTCTGTGGTCCCTCCTGTCCGAGCCAGGCCAGCTGGTGGCACAAAGTCTGCTGTCCATTCCTCACAGACTGCATCTCCATTGACAACCCTCTCCTTCAGCCCTGCCGATAAAGATGAACAGAAAAGGACTCAGCAATTGCTGAAAGAAGTGAACCAGCCAGAAAGCAGCCCCAGGGTATGTGCAAGGATCTTGGAGATGTATGACTAGTTGGCTCATCTGCTCTCAGTCCTGGTCTAGGCATTAGAAAGGGGAAGAGAGTGGACCTGTGCACATCTGCAATTGTTCCATTGTACCTCAGAAGCTTGAAGCTTACTGGAGGAGGGTACTGGTGGTCACCTGGAAACTAAATTCCTGTCTTGGAGTGGGAAGTAAGAGATGGAAAAAGGGACAAAAGGGAAAGAGAAGAAACAAGTATAGCAGAGACATACAAATCAGTTGTGGGGGAAGTCAGATGGGAGGGACTACACAAGTCAAATAAGAGAAAGAATGGCAGATCAGGGCAGATGAATTTAAATAAAATACAACCAGGTCATTTGAGTCAATAGCCCAGGTATCAAAGATACCATTTCTTGCTGTAGCCATAATAGCTGACAATTATAAAATGCTATTAAGTTTGCCAAGTATTTTACGGACAATCTCATGTGATGTTCTTTACAACAACCTTGTGTCATGGATGTAATTATTGACCCCATTTTATAGATGAAGAAATTGGGCCTGAGAGAGGTTAGGTTACATGTCTAGGTCATATATATAAGAAGGACCAGAGGGGAGATTTGAACCCTTATCTTTCTGACTTCAAGTCTAGCTGCCTCCCCAACTTGCCTGGGGGTAGGTGGCTCAGCAATTAATAGTATGATGTACTGAGCTGAAAAGTAAATCCATGATTCCTCCCTAACCTGCAGTCTAACCTTGAGCACGTCGTTCTCCTTTCCTAGACTTCACTTTCCCTTCATTTCTCTGGTCTGGATGAAACAGTAAAGGATGGGAAGTTATTTTTTCCTGATTAAGCTGACCCTTTCTTTTAATGCTATAAACCAAAATGAATGAGTAAGAAGTACACTTTGGAATTGGGTATAATCTAAGCCCCTTTTAATTTGCCCTATTAGACTTCCTGGATACCCCTGAGATAAGCTCAGAATCCAGATTCAAGTGGTTCCCAGAGAACCTCAGATTGGATATTAATGGAAAATAAAGAAACAAAAATCTTCATTGTGGTTTTTTGTTAGATGGCACGAGAGAAGAAACAGAAAAAAATGTGTCCTGGGAGGGCCTGGTATGATTTGGTACTTTTTGTTGTTGTTGTTAATCAGTGTCATTCTAGGAGCAAAAGGGGTGCCGATAGAGAGCCATACAAGATTGTTGGGGTACAATCAAGTTTGCATTGTTTATGTACAGATCCAAGTGACCATTGCCAAGTCAGCCCAGGAGAAGATGCGTCTGAAGCAAATGAAAGAAATGGAATTATTCCGACAGGGCAGGGAGTGGGAGGAGAGGCAGCGAGAGAAAGACTATCTGTCCCAGAGTCTGAGCTCCAGAAGTATGATAAAGGAAGGTAAAGGGGTACTTGGATGGGTGGGTCCCCTGGAGGCTTGGCACAGAGAAAGTTGAGGACCTTTTGAATGGAGACACCTAGATGTGAGATGGTCATCCTCTAAGCACCAGGCAGAGGGGGTGTTCCATTTGGGAGATCAGGCTCTTGAGTCATCCCTGAGAAAAAGCTTAGGTGACACTCGCATATATTCTCTCTGGCTCATGCTCCATCTCTAAGGCACCGGGCAGTGTGCTGGTAGACCTGCCGTGGTCATCTGGCACAGGCTGTCCTAATCAGTGCTATTTGAGCTCCCATTTTTTTTTCTGTTACTCACAGGGCTCATTCCCCTTCATAGTGGTGGATCCCTGTCTGCCTCTGCCAAGTTGGGAAGCCCATGCAGAACCAGCCTCAGCATCATCTTGAAGAAACGAGCTAACCGTTCGTCGCTTCCCAATATCCCTGTCGTCAGCCGGGGACCTCGATTTACCCGCCATGCCTCAGGTGAGGCTCAGGCTGGTTTTTCCAGGAGCACGGACCCTGCAGGCCCTCCATTAGGACACATCCTTGGTTTTCCCACCATTATGCTGAGACCCTTTGATCCATGGCAAAGATGTCCTTGGCTTTTCTACTCCCCCTTGCCAATGGTTGACTAATGGACTGAAGTATAGGAGTTGGACAGTGAAGGAGTTAGCAACTGTGGCGAACTGGGGAAGGAGGGTGGCTGTGTGTGCGTAGAGTAGTCAGGGATGGAAGGTGTTACCCAAAATATGGCTGAATTAATGGGTGATTATATTGGGAGAAAGAAGAAGGAAAGTTTCCTAATGTTCTTTACTGTATCCCAAAAGGACACAGGTGTTCTGTGGCCTGAAAAATGTTGGGAAATGTTGGTTAATGGAGCGGTCAAAAGTGATAGAAGTCCTATCTTGGGAAGGATTTCGGTTTCTTCCTAGAATAAATACCAATTGGTCTCTGGATTGAAATGGACATTTTTTAATATAATGAATAATAGGATGGTAGAACTAAAAGGAAGATTAGAAATCAACTCATTCATTGCTTTCATTTGACAATATGAAGAACATTGAGACTAGAGACTTTTTTTGAAACAGTGAAGCAGAGAAATACCATAGATAAGACATGCCTGGATTTTAGCAAATTATCTGATGTGATCTCCCACAGCATCTTTATGGACAGGGAGGGAGAAATGTGGACTGGAAGATAGTGTAATTAAGGAGATTGGAAAGTTTCTTGAAGAGAGATGTTCTACCACTTTTGTCTTTGTGTCACTAGCACCTGGTTTGGTGCTTGGCACATAAAGGATTGGATGACCAATGAGAAGAGCCCCAGAATGCCGATTAATAACAGATGTGTCAGGGTCTATTCTTGGGTCCTGGTTTGCTCAATTAAAAAATTACTTGGATGAAAATATTAATATCATAGGCATAGGGGGCAGCTGGGTAGCTCAGTGGATTGAGAGCCAGGCCTAGAGACGGGAGGTCCTAGGTTCAAATCTGGCCTCAGACACTTCCCAGCTGTGTAACCCTGGGCAAGTCACTTGACCCCCATTGCCTACCCTTACCACTCTTCCACCTATAAGTCAATACACAAAAGTTAAGGGTTTAAAAAAAATTTAAAATTTAAAATCATAGGCATAGTTATCAAATGTGAAGAGGACAAAACGAGAAGGATAGCTAATGTGAGTGACAGAAACAGTATCCAGAAGAATCCTGATAGGTTGGAATGATTGCCCAAATCTGACAAGAAAAAAATAGGGAAAAATGCAAAGCTAATTCATTAATTCACTCATTCATTCATTCAGGAAATATTAATTAATTAAATACTTGTTACACTTATATTTATGATATTAGGCACTAGGGCTGATACAAAGATATAGGACAGATGGTCTCTGGCCTAAGATTATACATGTAATGCTTGAAGGGACTTCAGAGACCATCTAGACCAGTGATTCCCAAAGTGGGCACCACCGCCCCCTGGTGGGTGCTGCAGCGATCCAGGGGGAGGCAGTGATGGCCACAGGCGCATTTATCTTTCCTATTAATTGCTATTAAAATTAAAAAAATTAATTTCCAGGGGCTCTAAGTAATATTTTTTTCTGGAAAGGGGGGCAGTAGGCTAAAAAAGTTTGGAACCACTGATCTAGACCACGGCTTTCTAATAGATGAAGAAACTGAGACCCTTAGGCATCAGTCAATAAATATTTGTCAAGTGCCTACTATGTGCCCAGCACTGTGCTAAACACTGAGGTTATAAAGAGATAAAAATAGTTCTTCCCCTCAAGGAGCTCACAATTTTGCTTTTTCTTTTTTCCTTCCCTTTTTTTTTACTTAATAACCACCACCACCACCATCACCAAAAAACATCTAAATAAGCAAATGCATAAAAAAATTATATGCTATACCACAAATTCTACATTGTTTACAATTTGTTTAAAAACATGTAAATTATATATGTGTGTTAATAGAAACATCCTTTGTTTTTGAGTTCCTTTGGATTTGTTTTACTTGGAGACTTTTTTCTCTTGATTTTGTGACTGTTATTTTTTTAATGTAATCATAGTATGTGTTATTATAATTCTATTTTCATCTCTTCATACATTTCCCTTATTTTCTTTAGATTTCCAATATTTGTCATTTCTAGTAACATAATACGATTCATTACATTCAAATATTGTGGTCTACTCAACCATTTCTCCAATCGTTGCATTTGTATTATTTCTAGTTTTTTTGTCATTATGAACAAAGCTTCCATAAATATTTTCATACATGCTCAGCTTTTTACCTTTTTATTAATGCCCTTAGGGCCTAAAAGGAGCTCACAATTTAATGGGAGAGACAGCAAATAAGCAAATATGTGCAAGCAAAATCTATGCAGTATAAATAAAAAATAATTGAGAGGAAAGGCACTAGAAGTAAGAGGGGTTGGGAAAGGCTTCCTGTAGAAGATGGAATTTTTGTTGGGACTTAACAGAAACCAGGGAAGGCAGTAGACAGATGAGGAGGGAGAGCATTCCAGGAACAGGGGAGAGTTAGAGAAAATGCACAGATCTAAGAGATGGAGTGTCTTGTTTGAAGAACAATTAGGAGACCAGTGCCACTGGGTCAAAGAGTACATGTTAGCGAGTAAGGTCTAAGAAGACTGGAAAGGTAGAAGAGGGCTAAATTATAAAGAGCTTTGAATGCCAAATAGGAGATTTTTTGTATTTGATTCTGGAGGTAATAAGAAACTGCTGAGTTTATTCAGTTGAAGGGAGAAGTAGTTGGACTTGTGCTTTAGGAAAGTCACTTTGGTGACCAAATGGAGGATGGAGTGGAGTGGGAAGAGACTTGAGACAAGTGGACTACTGCAGTGATCAAGGCTGGAAGTGATGAGGTCCTGCACCAGAATGTTGTCAATTCAGCAGTGACAAAGGGGCATATTCAAGAGATGTTGTAAAGGTGAAAGAGATAAACCTTGGCAGCAGATTAGATACATATGGCAAAAGATACAAAAATGACCACTAAGTGGTGAACCTGAGAGATTGGGAGGTTGGTGTTGCCTTCTATGGTAATAGTTAATAAAAGGTGGGGGAGAAAGGGAGGGTTTAAAGAGATTCTGGTGTGGCATATTGATTTTAAGATGTTTATTGGGCATCCATTTCAAGACATCTGAAAGGAAACTGGAGATGCAAAACTGAATGTCAGCAGAGAAGTTAGGGCAGGATGGGTAACTGAGAATCATCATCTTGGGGATGGCAATTAAATGCACGGGAGCGATGAGATCACCAAATGAGATTGTATAGAAGGAGAAAAAAGAGGGCCCAGGGTGGAATTCTGTGGAATACCCATGGATGAAGGTGTGAATCTGGATGAGAATCCAGCAAAGGAGTCTCAGGAGTGGTCAGATAGGTAAGACAAGAACTAGGAGAGAGTAGAGTTCCAAAAATCTAGAGAGAAGAGAATATCAAGAAAGAGAAGGTGATAAAAATGTCAAAGGCTACAGAGAAGTCAAGAAGAATGAGGATTTGATTAAGCAACTAAGAGATTATTGGTAATTTTAGAGAGAGCAGTTTTGTTGGAATGATGAGGTTGGAAGCCAAATTATGAAAGGTTAACGGGAGAGAATGAGAAAACAGAAAGCAGAGATATTGAATGTAGAAAACCTTTTCAAGGAGTTTAGCCACAAAGGGCAGAGGAAATATAAGATAATAGTTAGCAAGGATCGAAGGGTCAAGCGAAGATATTTTTTCAGGTCGGGGTGACATAGTCATATTTGTAGATAGTAGGGAATGATCTAGGGAGGTATTGAAAATAATTAAGAGAAGAGGAATGACATAGAGGGCAATCTGTTAAAGGAGTCAGGATGGAGTGGGATCTCTTGAGCAGATAGAGAGCATTAGCCTTGGAAAGGAATAAAGCTTCTTCATCATGTGAGATAGAGGTGAAGGATGAGATAATAAGAAGGCATATATGAAATGAAGAAGAGGAAATAAAAAGGGCTCCTAGAGAATGGCCCTAATTTTTTTCTGTAAAATATGAGGGAAGGTTCTCCACTGAGAAGATTGGGGAGAGAGAGCCATTAGAGAGGTTTTGAGGAGGGATGAAAAGGTTTGGAAGAACCGTTGTGGAGAGGGTGATAGTGAATTGATGAGGGAGTTATAGTAGGATTGCTCAGAAGTAGTGAGGGTCCAGTTGAGGTTATGTGACATAAATTTGTAGTAGACCCAGTCAGAACAGTTGCATTATTTTCTTTGCCTTTTTTCAGTGGCACTTATGTTCAAAGTATTAGAAGTTACAATGCAGATGAAGAGTAGGGTTTGCTAAGAAAAGGCCCAAGGAAAGATGAAGTGAAGGGATTATGTTTCAGAGAAAGATTTCAGAATCCTTGAACACAGAGGTGGGATATTTTTGAGTGATTTCAAGATCAGGGGTATGGCCATCTTTGTGTGAGCTTGAGGTGGAGGATAGATCATGGGAAGGGAGTAGGTTGAAGAACTGAGTGGCTGGGGTGTTTGAAGGAGAGTAATTAAGCCTACTGAAGTCCCCTAACATGAAGACAGGAGTTGGTTATAGTTAATTCCAGTCTTAGAGCCAGAAAAGTCCAAGTCCTTAGTTTCCTCATCTAAAAAGAGGGGGTTGGCATTTTACTCACTATATCACACTGTCTCTAGGAGAGGAGCTTCCTTTCTGTTAGGAAGAAACAACACATTCATTGAAAATTAACTATAAAATCTGTATGAAATAATATCTGGGAGTATTAGCAGTTGAGAACAGGAAGAGACTTCTTGTTTGAGTTTTGAAAGGAGTGAAGGATTATGTAAGGTACAGGTGAGAAGGGAGTATGTTCTAGGAATGGAGGGACAGCTTGACCATTTGCCCAGAGACAAGAAAGAATGGATTATATGAGAAATAGCAAGCAGACCAATTTGGTTAGAAATTAAGAGCGCATTGGATATTACCCAATGAGATTAGAAAGGTAGATTAGAGCCAGCTTGGAAAGGGCTTTAAAAGTCAGAAAAGTTTGTATTTTATGCAGAAGCAAGAGGCAGCCATTGGAGTTTCTTGAGCGTGGGTGTACCATGGTCGGATTTACTTCTGTCTTAGGAATATCTATTTTAGTTGTGTGGAGGATAGATTGGATAGAGAGTCAAGAGGCAGCTAGACCAATTTGGAAGCTTTTGCTGTAGTCCAGGAGAGAAATAATGAGAAGCAGACTAAGGTGTTAACTGTGTGAGTGAAGAGAAAGGAATGGATGATAGAAATATCCTGTAGAGATAGAATCAAGAAGACTTTGCCATAGATTGGATATGAGAAGTGACAGAGAGTGAAGAAGGTTGAGGATGCTCCAATATTATGATTCTGGGTGACTGGGAAGGTGAAGGTATCCTTAACTGAAAAAGGAATGTTAGCAGGAAGGGAGGGTTTGGGTGGAGAGAAGTTTTGGAAGTGTGGAGTTAGACAAGCTTGTAGGACATCTAGTTGGATTTGTCTTATAGGCTCTTGAGGAGACATTACTGGAACTCAGGAAAAAGCCTGGGGCTGAATATATAGATCAGAATTTACTGTTTTTGTCATTGGGCCTCAATTCATTTCACCTTTCATGTTTAAAAACTACCGTTATTTTTTTTTGGAGTTAAATATTTTATTTTTTTAGAAAAAATTTCCATGGTTACATGATTCTTGTTTTTACTTTCCACTTCATCTCCCCTTCACCTCTCCCATATCCAACGCACATTTCCACTGGTTTTAACATGTGTGATCAATTAGGACTTATTTACATATTATTGATAGTTGCATTGGTGTGGTCAAAAAACTACCATTATTTTTGATTCTTTCCTTTTCTTCATCTCTATTTGTATCTATCTAGTTATTTACTTATATATATGTGTATATAT
>NW_025367071.1:0-5160 GCF_016433145.1 Gracilinanus agilis | reverse complement strand
TATATATATATATATAGTTATCTGCTGTGATTGGGTCTACAAGTACTCGGGTTCTCTTCAAGAAAGGAGAGTGATCCAAGAATTGATGCAAAGTGAAAGGAGCAGAACCAGAACATTATACACAAGAGACAGATACACTGTGGCACAACCAAATGTAAGAGACTTCTCTACTAGCAGCAATGCAAATATCCAGGACAATTCTGAGGGACCTATGAGAAAGAACGCTATTCACATCCAGAAAAAGAACTGTGGGAGCAGAAACACAGAAGAAAAACAACTGCTTGATCTCATGAGTTGATGGGGCTATGATTGGGGATGTAGACTCTAAACAATCACCCTAGTGCAAATACCAATAATATGGAAATAGGTCTTGATCAATGACACTTGTAAAACCCAGTGGAATTGTATGTCAGCTATGGGAGGTAGGATGGGTAGGGGAGGGAAAGAGCATGAATCTTGTAACCATGGAAAAAATCTTCTCAATTAATTAATTATTTTGAAATTTAAAAAAAAAAAGGACAGTGAACCATAGATTGTTTACCACTCCCCTACTTTCCCTCTTGCTCAAGGAAATCCAAGCAGAGGATGACCCCCAAGGAAGAAAAAGGGATACCCAGAGGACTGAGCACTAGTTTATGAAGAATCTAACCTAAGTTCATGTTTTCAGAGTCAAGACTGAGAAAGAAAGAACAGAGTTGAAGGCAAGAGTAGGCCAAGGATTGACCTCACCAAAGGTCCAGAAAGCACAGCAAGACAGACCTGTCATTGCTCATTTGAGATTTGATAGAAGATTAGGAAATGACATCTTATTATTGCAAGGTTTCTTATTCTGGCACTTATGAATTTGGTTTATTTTTTAAATATATTTCAACAACTATGTTCAAATAGCAGTAGTTTCTTTTTAATCCTATATGCCTTATTGCATACATTGACAAATATTATTCTGAAAAGGGGTCCATGAAACAAAAAGCCTCTGAAACATAACCATTCACAAGAGCTTGACGTAACTATCCAGAACAAAACAACCCAAGTGGATGAAGAATTCCTATGGGTCTGACTATATATGCAGTTGGATAGATGAGCTATTATATGTAGACCTAGAACTATCTATATGTACAGCAACACCTATTTTAGATTGATACTATAAATGAACAATGAAGTAGGACTAACATTGAACAGGCAGAAAGAGGGATGGATTAAACTGCAAAATTCTTTTCATGATTCCATATTTCTTCCTAAAATAAAGATACATTTTCATTTATTCTGATGTGGTTTTCCCCATGGTGCCTATTAGGCATGTCACTTGATTTCTCTACAACTCAGTTTCTTTGCCTGTAAAATGAAGAGTGTAAGGGGCAGCTAGGTAACATAGTGGATATAGTGGAGTATCAAAGACCTGGGTTCAGATCTGACCTCAGACACTTCCTAGCTGCATGACCCTGGGCCAATCACTCAATCCTATTTCCCTAGCCCTTATCCTTCTATCTTAGAGTTGATAGTAAGATAGAAAGGCAAAAATATTTATAGCTGTTCTTTTTGTGGTGGCAAAGAATTAGAAACTGAGGGAATGCCCATCAGTTGGGGAATGGCTGAACAAATTGTGGCACATGATGGTGATCGAATACTATTTTTCTTTAAGAAATGATGAACAGGATGATTTCAAAAATCCACATGAACTGATGCATATTGAAATAAGCAGAACCAGGAAAACATTGTACACAGTAACAGCAATATTGTGAAATGATCAACTGTGATAGATAGCTATTATTGGCAAAACAATGATCCAGGATACTTCTGAAGGACTTATGACAAAGAATATTATACACCTCCAGAGAAAGAACTGTTGGAGTCAGAATACAGATGAAAGTATATGATTTTTCAATTGTTTATGTTTGGGGGTTTTGGTTTTATAAGATTACTCACTTAAAAATGAACAAATAGAAATATGTTTTGTATGATTATAACATATATAACCTAGATCAAATCACCTGCCAGCACCAGGAAGGGGAAAGGAAGGGAAGGGAAAGAGGGATATAAATTTGATCAGATAACTTAGGAGAACTCGTATGGAAATTTGTTGTTACATGTAATTAGCAAATGAATAAAAGAAGTTAGAAAATAGAGGTTTAAAAGAATGATGGGTCCAGACTAGATGATCTCTAAGGTCCTTCCCAATTCTAAATCTATAATCCTACTAATGGCCTGAGTGTCTTTGGATCAATCACTTAACTTCTCTGTGCCTCAGTTTCCTCATATGTAAAATAATGAAGTTGGACTCCATGGCTTCTGTGGACCCTTAAAACTATAATCCTATTTACAAAAAGGTCTTCTTCCTTGGTGTGACAAGAATAGGAATAATGACCAATATAATAGGTAAGCGGTAGAGTTTTCTATTTCTAGGTTTGGGGTTTCATTTCTGGTTCTGCTACTTACTCCCTGGGAAATCGTAACTTAATTTTCTTAGGTCTCCTTTTCCTCGGCTGTAAGATGAGAAAGCTGAACTTAATGGTCTCTGAGGTCTCTTTCAGTTGCAAATCTGTGTTCCAATTAAATTAGCAGGAAGAGCAGCTCCCCAAAGGACCCTGAGAACTGCTGCTTGATCCCAAAAGATCCCTGCTACTCTCCACTTGCCCTTTCCATTTTCAGAACTCTCTTTCCCTCTGTTCTTTTTTCTCCCCCTCCTCTCCCCCCTTGCTCTGACAGACTGTTTGCTTCCCCAAGATACTTTGCTCTGGAGTGAGTGGTGACAGCACTGGGAGCCAAGCATATTTCTACCTCCCAGCCTGTCTGCATCATCGATTCAGTTTCAAGTCAAATACAGCGTCTCAATTTAACCTATTTAGTTTGGCTGAAGGAAGAGGACCAGCCCTTTGTCGATCAAATATGGGTCATGGGCAGGCTTTTCCCCTGCCACAGGCTACATAATTATTTATTTTAAAATAATTAACCAAGGGAATCCACAGGAAACAAAAGCCTTCTTTACAAGGGATTCCTGGCTAGACACACACAGGGACCATTTATTAGAAACAAAGCAACTGGCCTGAGGGATAAAGCACCAACAACAACAATTATCATAATACCCATAGCTCTGGCTCATAGAGAGGGGGCTTTAAGATTTACATAGCCTTTACTGGACTGGTCTTTAGGTCACCTGTATTGTGATCCCAATTCTTCCATGGACTTGCCACTCATCTTAGGCGAGTTATTCAGCCAATCTGGGCTCTAATTTCCTTTTCTAGAAATAAAGGTTATGACCAGCTGGTCCTATAGTTCCTGTCTCCAAAGGGGGTACCTTCAAGGAGTATGTGATTGGCTCTACAGGTGTGTGGGAGTTGGGCAGAGCATGGAAGAGGTGGCAGGGAAGGGAAGGTCTCTCATCTTTCGGGTCTCTGTTTATTTCTACCCTCTAGTCAGTCAATAAACATTTCTTAAACACCTGCAATTTTCTATACACTTGAGAAGCTTCCTTTATAAGCTCTCCATTAAGCAGTCCCAGAACCCTGAAGGATCCTTGCCATTACTTACGTAAAACAGGGTTTGTGTTTAGCAAAGGTTGGCAAAGAAAGGCAACACATAGCACAGGGAGTATTTGTGGTAACAGAGAGGGAGGAGAGAAGTATTGGTTAGAACAAGATGAAACAAAACTCTTGGGCACTCCACAGACCTAGAAAGCATTAAAAGTGAGGGAAATAGAGAAATGTAATGGTTTAATCCACATACTTAATCTTAAAAAAAAAACTCTTACTTTTTGTCTTAAAATTAATAGGTTCCAAAGCATAACTGGGAAGGGTTAGGTAATAGGGGTTAAGTGACTTGCCCAAGGTCACACAGCTAGGAAGTGTCTGAGGTCAAATTTGAACTCAGGACTTTCTGTCTTGGGCCTGGCTCTCAAACCACTGAATCACCTAGCTGCCCTGCACAAGCATAATCTTTGATGACAAATCCACCAACAGGAACCAGGATGGTCTTAGGAGCAACTGAAAAGAAAAATGATAGAATCCTATCTTCTTCTTCCCTCCAAGCAATGCAGTCCTCAATTTAATTCAATAAACATTATCAAGCACCTACTATGTGCCAGGTGCTATGGTAATCATTGAGGATATGAATTGGAAAAAGAAAGATAGTACCTGCCTTTAGGGAGTGTGATATGAATAAATGAATGAATAAAAGCATGGATTAATATTCCTGATGCCATAAGATCATAGATCTAAGAGGTGAAAGAGACCTACTATCATCTAGACCACCTACCTCTTGCCCCACCATTTGCAGATAAGGAAACTTGAGCCAAGAGCTGGAGTGACCTATGGTCACACAGGTAATAAACAATAGTATCAGAATTTGAACCCAGATCCTCAATTCCAAATCCAATGTTTTTTTTCTTCTGTAGTATGCTGCTTCTTAGTGAAGAGAACTCTGCTACTATCTAGGGCCAATGTGAACCTGGGAAGGCAGAAGAAGCTCCATGATACCCATAATTCATACCCTCCCAGACCCTTGACCACTGGAGGGTTTTATAAAGGTCTAAAAGAGTGGACAGGACTAAAATGAATGAATAATAAAAATGCTCAGCACCTAGGGCAGTGCCTTTTCACAGTAGGTACTCAATGAATGTCTTTCAAAATGGACCAGATCCTCACAACTGTGGGAGGCAAAGAGTAGAATTCTATTCTTTATAGATAAGAAATCGATCTTGGAGTCTGTGGTCAGAAAACTACTAAGCAAGAGTCAGAGGCAAAATTTGAACCCAGGACCTCTCCTTCCAAAACCAATCTATTCTTTCCAACGCCAATACCACTTCTCATTAAACAGCAGTTCCTTATTGAGGTCACTCTCCATTTCCTTTTCTGATAGGTCATGGCTACTCTAGTCCATTGTTAGGCACCTAGTTGACCCCTGGAAAATGAACTTTTTGAGGGCTTGCAAAAATTCTGGAGAAGTTGACAATTTGGTGTTCAGCATTTAAAGTTAAGTAACCCTAAAATAATCGTGTTTCAAATCAGAAGAGACAAAGAGACAGCTGGACATTTTGGCAGAGCCAATCATTAAATGTTCAGTATGAGCATCTATATTTCCAGAATCATTAAATGTTACAAATCAGGACTTAATAGTTGGCTGTCTAGACTTAAGAAGTTGATGGGAAAATATTAATAATAATAATAC